>NW_007253073.1:16485-53712 GCF_000164805.1 Carlito syrichta
TCCCCAGCGACCCCGGCTGCCTTCTGGCGTTTGAACTCGCCCTTTCTCCCGAGGCAGAGCGCAGATGCCCCGGCGGTGCCCACAGCCGCCCGCTGTGTCCGAGGAAACCCAGGATCGCCCTGGGTCCTGAGCCCGGAGAGCAGCCCAAGCCCGCGCGGTGTGCGCCAGGGCCCTCCAGGCCCCTTTCCTCCGGTGAATCCATCCCTGGCTTCACTGGACTCCCCTGCGAGGCCACCCCGCGAAATCCAGCAGCTCCCCTCCCCCGCCCCAGCTACCAGATGTCACTGGAGACCCGAGAATAACATCTCTCCACGCCTTTTGACAAAAAAATGTACCAGAAACGATTTGCCTTTCCAAACCGGAACTACTGAGCTTCATTGCCCTCCCAACAGTTTAAATAGGTTGGATAGCCTGGTTGCAGTTTGTTATACGGACATTTAAAAAAAACAAAAAAAGTCAATGCTGCTTAACCATTATTTTTGATTGACACTAGAGAAGGAAGGATAGTCTGGTCTGATTCTCATAAAGAACAGGTCACTAAAACCCCATGGATAACTTTCAGAATCTGGTTGCCAGAGAGATCCTCTTACTCTTGCTTAAGTGAGCCTCAACCCTAAAATTGGGGCCTATTCAGGTTGGCAGCTTCGTTTTAAGGAGAACACCAGTTCAAGGGAGACTGCCACCCTTTGGGGTCGTTGTGGTTTAGACAGAAGTGATCATGCTTCCCTTTTCTATTTTAGTTTTACAGCATTAAGTGACATCGGCACCCTTTAAATTAACACGTACACACACACACACACACACACACACACACACACACACACACACACCCTTACAAACTAGCCCAGGAAACATCTTTAACCTCTACTGGTATTATTGGTCCTGGGATGAGTGTGACACTGTTTATGGATGGAAGAGGACCATGCACAGTGTCTCTGAGGGATTCCTCTCTCACTTCCTAGATTATCAACATTAGTTTATGCCCACCAGTGGAGGAAGAGAACCACTTTTAAAGGAAGCTTGAGAATGGGCAGGGTAAAATAAAAGCATATATCTTAAGACACCAATGATCAATTTTGGCTTTAATTTTAATAACTAATCAATAAATGTATTTTCATCACTTGCATCAATCAATGCAATAGATGCATTTCTTCCCCTGTTTATTTCCTACTTGGTTCAAGCTGATTATTATTATTATGTTTTGAGTTGACATCTTTATTTTTAAACGACTATCTCTTTCTTAAGGAGAAAAGGGGACACACACACTGGGGTATATCTGTGGAGAATTTATGAAGCTGGTGATGAGAGTGTTATTCCTCTCAGGCTCTGTGGTCAAGTTCATAGGTAAGATTTTTTTTGAGTCTGGCATGAAATCTATACCTTCCACATAGATGTGATTCAAGAATGAGAACCTGTTCTTAGATGAAAAGTTGATCAACATTGGTAGATATTGATTAGGGATCACTGTAGCATTCACCAGAGATTGGAAGGGTATGCTGCATGATATGTATATACTTTTGACCTTATAAAACTGAAGGTCTGGTCAGTTATAAAGCTCTGACCTCAAAAACTAAATTGGGCGTAAAATAAATACTTATGAAGGAGCAGATAAAGTTCTCTCTGTGTATGAGTTATTACCTTTGGTTTTGGGGAAAAAGCCTTGACAAATTTAAACACCCAGTATGTAGACTCACGACCTGAAATGTGGGTCTGATCAGGAATTCTGATTTAGTCATATCCCAGATAGCAATCTTCACTTAGAATACTGTAAGGAAGCTTAGTACATTACTTGTAAGAATCAGGCTGGTGGTGGATGGGAGGGGAGGAGTGGAGACAGTGCCTGGGAGAAGGTCATAATGGAAAAATGTGGTATAGCCAAGTGCTGGGTGTAGATTCCTTACTGCTAAGGTAGTTTAGTGGCTGGAAATGAGGAGAGGCAGGAGGAAGTGAAAGGTCACGGTGACTTGGATTTCTTTTGTAGGGAGTGAGATATTCTCTGCTTTCTCTTTGCCTTTGGGAAGGATCTTATCTGTGTGCAGAAATTCTTTCTGTTATGGAAGCCTCAAGATTTAGGGTGCAACTCATTAATGGGCAATGAACTTAATCTAGTAGGTTGTGACCAGCATAAAGAAAAAAATAAATAAATAAAGGGAGAATACAAGCAATCAGTGTGGATCACATGCTGTGAAAACAAGTCTTATTTATTAAGTATAGTAGGTTAAGATGGGGTCTCACTATTTTGCCCAGGCTGGTGTCAAACTCCTGGCCTTAAGTGATCCTCCTGCTTTAGCCTCTGAAAATGCCTAGATTACAGGCATGAGGTACCATGCCTGGCCTAGAGAGACAGTTTTGTTTAATGAAACACTAGCTTTATTTATATTTGTATGTTTATATTGGGCTGTGGCATAAAATGTATTTCTTATTTTGTGTTTTAGTAAAAAACAGCTTTTTTAAAATTTTTGAGTCGGGACTCACTCTGTCATCCAGGTTGGAATATAGTGTCATGATCACAGTGAACCTCAGCCTTGACCTTCTGTGTTCAAGTGATCCTCCTACCTCAAGCTCCTGAGTAACTGTGCAACACCACACCTGACTTTTTAAAATTGTTTTTGTAGAGACAGGTCTGTTTGGAACACCTGGGCTCAAGCAATCCTCTTGCCTCAGCCTCCCAAAGTGCTGGGATTACAGGCATGAGCCACTGCACCCTGCCACATAAAAAAAATATTTGAAAGCCATTGTGGTTGAATCTAGCTCTTATTTTGCCTTCCCTCAGAACTCTTTCTGGGTCACACCTGTCCTGATTCATTTAAACCTTTTTGCCCCATTATCAATTATTTGTGTCACTTATGTAATGCTTCTCTAATGCTTTCCTGTATTAGTATGTGTATTTCTTTTTAACTGAATTTAAACTCTTTCAAAGATGTGTACTCTGGGCTTCTTTGTACTTCATGGTCTCAGAGGTGTTTCTGTACACATGCTGGTTAATCAACAAATGTAGATGGCTAATTATGTGCTTAACAAAAGCAAGTCTGGTCTAGGGATGCATTTCTTTCTTTTTTTTTTTTTTGAGTTGGAGTCTCACTCTTGTGGTGGGACCCACACTGGAGTGCAGTGGCATGCTCATGGTCACTGTAGTCTTAACCTGCTGGGCTTAGGCAGTCCTTCCTCCTCAGCCTTCCAAGTAGCTGGAACTACAGAGGGATGTGTTTCTTATCCTGTTCCCTGTCCCTGTTCTGGACTCTCATTGCCCTTTGTAATGCCTTTGTCACACTTACTGGAATTTGACTATAGATATTTATGTGCTAGGTGATTTGTTTCCTCCACTAGAGGAATAGGTTGCATTCATGCAGAACAGGTCTGTTGAGCTCACCTTTACAGTAAGTCCCCTACATACAAACCTGCAAGTTGTGAACTTTCAAAGAAGTGAACATGTCTTTGCCTGTCCAATCACGTAGGTTAGTTCATTTGTCTGGCGTACATTGTCATGTGTGTGCATCCTCTACAAGTGGTTGTGCTTTTGTGTACCTTCCTGTAAAGTACTGTATACAGTCACACAGTATCTTTATTTCAAGTCCAAGATGTCTGGAAACAAGTGTAAAAGCAGCAGTGATAAACCTGGTACAATACTATGCAGCCGATTGTGTTAGTTGGGTACCTAGGCTAACTTTGTTGGACTTATGAACAAATTGGACTTACACCTGTGCTCTTGGAATGGAACATGTAGGGGGCTTTCTGTACTTAGCATTGTAACTGGCTACAGAAATGAACCTCGTTCAGGCATATGGGTGACATTGTGCAAGTTTTGAAAACTTTCTGGTTTTATTGCACCTATGTGAGCATACTGTGGAAGGAATGACATCCATCGACTTTGGAGTTGAGTAGACTTGGGTTCAAATTTCAAACAAACTTGGGTTTTAATACTTCCTAGCTATGTGATATTGAGAAAAAAACCTCTCTATATCTTATAATCTCATCTGAAAAATGTTACCAATATTTTTGTTTTGTTTTGTTTTGTTTTGTTTTGAGTTGGAGTCTCACTCTGTCGCCCAGACTGGAGTGCAGTGGCCGCTCCCGGTCACCGCAGCCTCGACCTGCTGGGCTCTGGCGATCCTTTCGCCTCAGCCTTCCGAGTAGCTGGAACTACAGGCGCGCGCTACCACGCCCGGCTGATTTTTTGATTTATTGTAGAGATGAGGTCTCGCTGCCCAGGCGGGCCTCAAACCCGTGGACTCAGGCAATCCACATGTTACCAATATTATAATCCACAGTTTTAATTATTATTGAAATATCACAGTATTTAGCACATTTTAGGTACTCAGTAAATGTTAGTTCTTTTTCTTTCCATTCCTGGTATGCAAATCCCTTTTGGAAGAAAATAGGTAGAATTCATGATGACAAGAGTCTGCTATGTTAATCTTACATTTTCTATTTGTTTTAGAATTTAGAAAAATAGTCTTGTTTGTTTCTATTACTTTATCTCCAAAATGCAGAAAATAATAATCATTGTGCATTATTTCAAAAAGTTATTTGTTAACAACACTGAGGCATAAATTATTTGATGATATTCACATATTATCTTAAGAATAATCTCAAAAAGCACATGAGTATGTATCTCTTTAAAAAGATAACTTGATATTGCTGAAAACATTTCTAGTTCTGATGATCAGGTTTTTGCATTCATAACTTAAAAATGTGGAATTTTATTAGTATTTAGGTATAAGTTCATCATACAGTTATTGAGGAAACTGAAAAAAATAATTTACCTTCTGTGCCCTACTAAGAGGTTACGATGTTGCTAGGAAAGTGTGAAATGGATGATTACTTCAGCTGTAGATGCATAATGCTAAGATACAAATAGTGGCTGTAGGAATATAAAGCCAAAATCTAAAAAGTAGCCTAAAAGAACTGGCTAGGTAGGCACACAGGCTTCCAGCAGATCCAGTAATCAGAAACAAGCCAAGGGTCTGGGATCTAGGATGCTAGCAATCTGGGAATGAGAAACCAGTTATCCATGTTCCTTCCAGGTAGTGTTCAGGCTGCAGAGAATGAAGACAGTTCAAAATGTGATAATGTTAACAGGGGCATAAACATGAAATGAACAGAGTATTTTTCTCTAGTTTCCTTTATTCTTTTCAGGCTTCATATGGGAATCCAAGTTTGAAGATGTCTGGAAGGAATGGCAATTTAGAGAATTCTGCAGCTATGTCAATGGTTCAAGTGAGACGTGAGACCTTGTTTTCCCCATTATATGATCCCCCCCACAATTCCTGGAATCATTATATTAATTACTAAATTGAACATATTAATCATTAATTTAACAACCTTTTGTTGAATTTTGGCTATTTTGAAAGATGCTGGAAATAAAAGACAGACATGTCCTACCCTTGAAATGTTTACAGTCCTTGAGGGAGAAGGATTTCTGAAGAAATTGATGAGCAAATGACGAATGCTTGTGGGGTCAAGTCCAGAGTGCTATGGAAGTAGAGAAGGTGGTGAAACAATTTATATTTTATCAAATAATGATAGACTCACTCTTCCCTTCAGCCCTGCCACACATACCCTGAATCGATGCATTTATTTTCTTCAAAGCCTACTTTACTATATAAAGCTGTAATTATTTGTTAAAGTCATGAGATAATTATAGTGGTCTTCAAGAAAAAAATTATTTTGCCTTTGAATCCTGCATAGTTTTCAACTAGTATACATTTTACATTTCAATTAGTGTATTTTTTATATATAGCCTCAATAATTTCAGGTTTATGCACATTTATTATAAACATTTGTAGCTAAATAAAACACTTCATTCATTACTTCTTTAATGTGAATAGATAATTTCTTCTGGCTTCTAGAACATAGAATAGTAGAAACAGAAGAGGAAAAAGTTTTCTTTCCTTATTTTATGAAGATGGCATGGTTTTATTTTTGGAATCAATACATTTCTGAGGAATTCAGTTGGTTGCAAACTGAGAAAAAGTTTCTTCTTTCCTGTTTTGGTGGAGATATGTGATTGCATTTTCTGTGCTACCACTTCAAAGATGTTTCACTTCTGTTATTTGCAAAATGTGTCAGTTCAATATTTTGGGAAAATGTTGTAGTTAGGAGAGGAGCAGCTACTGCATGCTTTAACAGTTGTGGATGTGAACGGTGATCATTTTGCTTGATGAGAACCGCAGCGTGCTGGTAAAGTTAAGAAAATGATAATATGTCAATAAGCTCCAGTTATCTACATTATTAAAAATCTACTATATCTGATTTGCTTTTACTATATAATAATCTAGCTACTAAAGTTGCCTTACGTTTCCCAGCACCTGGGGATCTGTCTTTGGCAGTTGGCAGCCCTGCAGGACTTGGCTAGGAGCCAGGCCACAAGAAAAGGCCATGTGGAAGTTGAGTGAGAAGAATTAGTTAAGCTTTTAATTAATTCACCCTTTCCTGTTGTAAGGATGTGTGGAGAACTACATCTTCAGTTCTGTTTCAAATACGCGAACTCAGCCACATATTGCCAGTCAATAATAAACCCTGAAACAGTATACTATGCTTTCAGATTGGTAGTATAGATGTATAGCAAGGCTTTACTCGGCAGCCTGGGAGCCTGGGAGAATTTATATGGAGATGGAGCCATCTGAGGCACCTTGAGAGGTATACTCCAATCAGTGTAGCCACCCTTCTGGGCACAGAAGGTACAGGTGGTACTTGTTGAAGTAATAAGGAATTTGAACACGTTAGCTGACACTTGCACATAGCTAGCCTGGATGCAGCTAGACACATTCAATTTCTTTACACCTGTGGACTGTTGCCTTTGTTGAATCCTTAGTCTGGGTAAATTTCCTAATTCTTATTAATCACAGTTTTGAGTGTCATATACTAAAGTGGCCACTGTTTCTGAAGTCAACTTATTTTATTTTATTTTTTTGAGTTGGAGTCTCACTCTGTCACCCAGGCTGGAGTGCAGTGGCATGCTTACGGCCACTGCAACCTCGATCTGTTGGGCTCAGGCATTCCTTCCGCTTTAGTCTTCCAAGTAGCTGGAATTACAGGCATGTGCCACCATGCCCGGCTAACTTTTTGACTTATCGTAGAGACAAGGTCTCACCAAGTTGCCCAGGCTGATCTCAAACCCGTGGGCTCAGGCTATCCTCTCACCTCAGCCTCCCAAAGTGCTGGGATTATAGGCGTGAACCACTGCGCCTGGCCCTGTTTTTTTCTGAGTAGGGGTCTCACTCTGTCACTGAGTCTGGAGTGCACAATCACGGGTCACTGCAGCCTCAGCCTCCTGGGCTCAAATGATCCTTCCATTCCAGCCTCCTGAGGTAGCTGGGACTGCAGGCATATACCACCATGTCTGGCTAATTTAAAAATTTTTTTTTTATAGAGACAAGGTCTTATTATGTTGCCCAGGCTCAAACCCATGGGCTCAGGCAATCCTTTCACCTGGGTCTCCCAAAGTGCTGGGATTATAGGCATAAGCTACCGCGCCCAGCCTAAAATTTTTTTTTAAATAAAAGATTTGTAAAAATAATAAGATTGCTTATTGTTATCAACATAAGAAGTCCCGAAGGAGGGCATCTAACGTCGGTTAATCCAATGTGAAAGTGACATTTCATTCACTAATGGAAAGGAAGTAGCTTATTGTCTAGTGCAGTATGACATGTGATCTAGAGAGCAGTACTGGTCGTTTGAGTCTTGGACCCTCCAATGAGTGCAGGGCAGCACACGGTGTAGATAATGGAGGCGAAAGAGTTGCGGGCAGGGTTGCAGCTAAGTTAACTGCTGGTAATTTGTATGTTCTGTGGAGGGGCTGGAAGGGCACTGGTGGAGCATGAGAGTGTGTAATACAGATAATTTGATTTTTATTTATTGTTTGGGGATTTAGTAGATATTAAAGTATGACTGGATAAAGAAATTGTGATATATATACACCATGGAATACTATGCAGCTGTGAAAAAGAATGAAATCACGTCCTTTGCAGCAACATGGATGGAGATGGAAATAATCTTCTTAAGTAAACAGATTCAGAAACAGAAACCCAAACAACACATGCTCTCACTCATATGTGGGGGCTCAGCAGTCACACAGGTGGAAAGGATAGACACTGGGGCACCAATAAGGGGAGAAATTGGGAGGGGGTTTAGGGTTCAGAAATTACCTATGGGCTACTATGTTCACTGTCTGGGGAATGGACCACTGAGACCCAATCCCCACTGCTATGCAATTTGTCCATGTAACAAACATGTATGTGTTCACTTATAAACAGTTCCTGAACATTTACCATAATACTCTAAGAAAGGAATTGGCAGTAGCCAGAAACTGCTGGTGGGGGGACACATAACATCAATAAGGGTGCCTGATCTCAAATCAGGCGAAGTGGGGACCAAAGGGAGGCCCAAACTTTACCTGCATGATGATCACTTGTATACCTAATCCTGAATTGTTCCCCACATCTTTAGAATAAAAAATTAACAAACATGCCTGTGTACCCCTGAATCTAAATTTTTTAAAAAAGTAAAGACAAAAAAAGTGATAAAAGTTGACATCCCAGTTTCTGTTTTTTCAAATACAAATGACAGAGTTTTAACTGAGCTTTGATGATCTTGTTTTTGTTTTTAAAATCTGTTCCCACATTGTCTTCTTTCCTTCCTTCACTTCTTCCTCTTGTCCTCCCCCTTCCGTATCTCTTACTGCTCTAGTTCCGTTTCTCACATTCAAGGTCGCCCTGAAAATCTCTCCCTCCTCCTGAGCATAGGTTTTATCTGAAACCTATTTTATGCTAGAATTAATATTTTCATTGCAGTTATGTTTTAGCTAAACTTTAATAGCTTAAACATTTCTGTGATAATATTAAATCAAAGTGATTCTTTTTGTGTTTAATGCTAGCATTTTGATTTTATATGTGACTTAGCATATGTAATAAGTACCTGAGCAAACTAAAAAGTCTCAAATTCATTCTGTGAGAAGAATGCTAGGAAAAGAATTAGCAAGAAATGATGAAAGACATTGGATTTATTGTGCCCTATATTTTGAAGTACAGTAGCTAAGGCTTTGTAAAAAGACTTTCATAGGCTTATACAACGTTATAGCCAAAAGAAGTTCGGACGATGATTTAGTCCAAATTTCTCATATTGTAGGAACAAAGAGATGATATGACATCTTTGGTCACATAGCAAATTAGCAATATAGCTGGAACTGGACTTCAGGTAAAATAAACCCTAATTAGGTGTCTTCAGATCATGACCCTACAACAAATTAGTTTAACTTAAAAGCAAAATACAGTATTACAAATATTAACCACTATATCTGCACCTCCATCACATTCGTTTCAAAGCAGTTTTTCACCTTGCTGACTGTGAGATTGAACTCTGAGGGATCATGGTGAGGAAATATTCTATTCTGCCTGGGTAGTGTAAAGAGGATAGGCCAGCTGTTGAGTGTGTCTCTGTCCCTGAAGCTGTCACTCCCCACTTGCCCCATCTTGCCTTATTGACCTCTGGACTAGAAGATAATTCTTAATGACCTTCCTCATCCTCCTGATAGAAACCCGGAGAGTGAAGTGAATCGCAATGCAAAAGGATTATGTTGGGGTGGGAATAAAGAGGGACACATGTGGATTGGAAGCAGGGTAGGTGAGGTCTGCGTACACCAGGGCTTGGGGTCAGAAAGAGAATGATCCTAAGGATGGTGTAGCAATGAGGAGACAGTTTCTAGACCTTGCCTTAGTCGTACAAAGGCCTAGTGGTTTCTGTTCTATCTACATAATTTAAATCTATCCTGACAAATAGCTGACCGACTTGCCCATGCTGCCTAATGTCTGTTTCTGAATACCATAGATTTTAGGATATTAGGAGAGAAAGTACTCCCTTCTCTTCTGACTCACTAGCTTGTACCTCATTCCATATGTTTCTTGGCAGTTTGTTCACTTCCCTGGAGTGGGCAAAGACCACTGGAGCTATAAAATGTATAATAATATTTTGCAATAAATGACTAATTTTGAGAAAGACCTTGTAAATTTGGAAAGATGAGAAATTCTGAAAACACCCATCTGGTGCTTAAAAGCTTGAGTCTCATGTTTTTTTAAATCTTGAAATTAATGGCTTTTATCATTGAAATTATACAATTGATATAGAAAATATGGCCATAATAGAAGATTATGAGTAAAATGATCACCCATTGCCTCCTTTCTCAAAGTCTATGAACATTTTTGGAGTTGTTTGTTTTTTCTTATATCTTTTCTTCCTTTCTTTCCTTTTTTGAGTCAGAATCTAACTCTGTCACCTAGGTTGGAGTGCATTGACATGCTCATGGCCACTGCAGTCCCGACCTGCTGGGCTCAGGCAGTCCTTCCACCTCAGTTTTCCAAGTAGCTGGAACTACAGACATGTGCCACCACTCACAGCTAATTTTTTAATTTGTTGTAGAAAAGAGATCTCACCAGGTTTCCCAGGCTGGTCTCAAACCCCTGGACTCAGGCAATCCTCTGTCCTCCACCTCCTCAAGTGGTGGGATTACAGGTGTGAGTCACCACACCCAGCTTCTCGTATCTTTTCTATCTGCCTATTTTTCCAGGTTTGTATATATATTTTTGTAGCTTTCTTTTTTTCTTAGATCTGGAGTCCTGGGAGGAGACAGGCTCTAGGTAGCAGGTAGTTTTCTTTATCATGTCAACATCATATCCTACTGTGAGTTTGTTCCATAACTTGCCTATTGCTGTCATTTTGTTTTTTAATGATGGAGTCTTGCTACATTGCTCAAGCTTGCCTCAAACTTCTGGGCTCAAGGTATCTTCACTCCTCAGCCTCTGCCTCCGTAGTAGCTGGGACTGCAGGTGTGTACCCAGCTGTTTTCCTTTTATTAGGCCCTTAGATTGACTACAAGTTTTTGGTATAATAAACGATGCTATTGTATACTTCTTGATACATATGACTTCTGAGTTTGGTTTTTTTTTTTTTTTTCATAAATAGCAGTCATGACTTACAGGGTCTTGATGTATGTTGTAAAATTACTTTCCAAAAATGTTACAGTTTACACTCTGCACGGGACATATGAAGTTCTGTATGTCAAGCTCCTTATCCTCCCTCTTCTGGTAAGAGTACCTGCCTTGTTTTGATTTACCTCACGCCAAAGATGCAATTGTGGGGGCAGTGGGGTATTTTCAATCAGTCACATACCTTCCTAGATCTTAGCAATTGATGTAATAGGGACATGGGACCCAAACTAAGCCAATCAGATCTTTTTGAGATTTTATGTACTGAGATTATGTCTGCTGGGGTTTCTAAGCCCTGATAATATCACTCAGAGCTGTCTGCTTCTGGGATTCCTCACTTAAGGAAGAAACCAACTTCAGGAAGAAACTGTGATTGTAGAGGGGAGCAATGTAAAAAGACGATGAAATGAGACTCCAGGGGTTGGGGTTGGGATGGAAAGAGGAAAAGAGGGTGAGAGAATAAGAGGAGGAAGGAAAGGGGAGAAGGGAAAGAAAGTAGAAGTAGAGGAACAAAAGAGAGAGTTGAATTCCTCTATTCAGTTATTCCTGAGGTCACTGGCATCCATATTAACCATAAGTCACTGAATCGTTTTGTGTGATTAAGTTAATTTGAATAGGATTTCTGTAGCTTGTCTCTGAAAAAGTGCTAATTTGCATTCCCACTTTTTCTTGTAATTTCAGTTTAAATTGGAAATCTATAGTTTAAATTTCCCGCTCTATCTGGCACTGATACCAAGTGTTAATCAAAATCAGTGTCAGTATTAATTACAATGGATATCCTTGCTTAAATGAAAAATATTTAAATTGGTTATAGGTTTCTTGAATCAAGATTAGTGACAACTTCAAGCAGAAATAAATACATTTTAAATTGATATATGAGGTGTTGAATGCATATTACAAGTGTACAGAACATTTATCTTTTACCTTAAATTTAATATGATAGGTGTGTAACTTTTTTCTTTCTCTTCAATGCTCTTTAAACTATCCTTAGGTACAAAAATTCCAGGAAAAGATATATTTTTTTGCCATCATTGGGTTCTCCATCTGTTCACAAAAAAGAAAATTTATGTTTATTTTCTTCTAGAGCAGCCTATATATTTCATAGCTTTTTGTAATGTTTGGATTGTGTTGGGGACCATATTGGAAGATACATTATGATCGTTCCAGATTTCTTGATGCATCCAAAGTGGGTTGGTTGATATATATCATTGATCTGAGCAATTCCTAAGTGTCTTCTACTGTGAGATGGTCTCGGGGGGGAAGGGGGGAGGTAAAAAGGAGCGTTTTTCTAAAATGGTAGGATTCTCAAAGCCTTCCCAGTGTGAGTTTGTAGTATCAGTTCTCCAAGGAGAATGCAAAAGGCAGCATTTCCAAAACATTTTTTTAAAACCATGTAACACCTTTTTCACTTAACTTTTCATGCTATGTGTTTGGTTCTGGAAATAGAATTGTGAATAAGAGGAAATTTTTCTTTGCTCTCATAGAATCAGTAGAACGAGCCAGTCAGTCATTTGCCATGCTGGAACATGAGTGCCCATAGCATATTAAATATCACGTAGCATCATAAGTATTTAAAAGCTATACATTAAAAGAACAAATTGTTAAAATGTATTCTGTGCTCTTACCTTGACTGATATATCTTCAAAATGATCTGGAAGTCCAGGCTTTCATTTAGAATCTGGATTCCTTGGGGTTTTGTGCCCTGATGACAAAGAGAGCTTGTTCCTGGATCCCTGCCTGTGGGCTCCTTTCCCATGTCTCTTTCCTTCCCAGGAGAGGTTTTGCATGGATGTTTGTACATACTACAGCCCCTTCATCCAAAGTCTCATCCAAAGTCTGCCCTCCTGGACACAACTGCTCTCACATTCTTTGTGTCTAGGACCCGTGGAGTGGATGACATGTACTCTGGTTGGATACATCTCTTTGACTCCTCTCAGCTCCTAGTGAGGAGTGAGCCCTGAGGAAACCAGAGTACCAAAGATGCTGGGAAAGACACAGGGTGAGGGGGTGGGGTGGGGGTCCTAGTCCTACCTATCTGGTAGTAGTGCTTAGTACATTACCTGTGAACATCCTGCATTCTGAGGAAACCAGTTGGATTTATCATTTATGAGAACAATGACAACCTTGAGAAGATGATGATGTAGAATTTTGTTTTAAATATAATGTTGCCTTTTGTGACAAGATGCAGAGTAGAATGTTGAAATAGTAATTATAAAAGGTTGGAATTGCATTAAATGAAGAAGCCACTTTTCCAGAAGTCAGAGTTGAGCTGCAGTATATGTTTGTCTTCAATCTGGCAGTAACTGGCACAGGTCTGCCCCAGAGCACTAGAGTTTGTTTCTGTTAGAGAGGTCTAGACTTGCCATGGAGTCCTAATTGAGTGTCTGAAAAATAGGAAGCACTTAATGTTAATCAGTTGAAATAATGGCAAATAGCAGACAAAAGGCAGAAAACACAAAAAGATGATAGAAACACTATAAAAGCACAGTCATCAGAGGTCATGTAGTTCATAGGAACAAGCAGCCCTATGTCCCTCAATCCTTTCTCCATAGGATGTTGTAGTACCTTCATGAGTCTCATGATTTAAACGGTGAAATTATTTTTTACAATACTCTGTTTAAAAATGGAGTTACAATGGAATAGACTTTTTAAACAAAGTTATTATTTTTTGAGTTGGAGTCCCACTCTGTCACACAGGCTGGAGTGCAGTGGCACACTCATGGTCACCCCAGTGTTGATTTGCCAGGCTCTGGTGATCTTCCGTCTCAGCCATCCAAGTAGCCGGAACTACAGGCATGTGCTACCATGCTTGGCTAATTTTTTTTTTTTAATTGTAGAGATGAGTCTCACCAAGTTGCCCAGGCTGTTCTCTAACCCGTGGACTTAGGCAATCCCCTCCCCTTGGTCTCCCAAAGTACTGGAATTACAGGCTTGAGCCACAGCGTGGGCTGGAATAGACTTTTAAAAAACATTTTTAAAATGATAAAGGAATTGCTTTGAGATAATAATTTCTGTTGTAATAATTGCTTTCAGAAATAGCCAACAGGGGAGTTAATGTATTTGCTTAATAGTTGCTGAAAACTTTCTGACTAATGGCATTCACTAGCATGAGAATCACCATTTTACAATTAAAATCTTGTGCAGCATGACTTGTCTTTCTTTTAAAGGAGGTTGTACTTTTTCAGAATTCTTCTACCACTGTGGTGTGGAGTCCCAGTAAGTGTTTTGGAGACAAGAGTCGATTTGTTTATTGGCAAATATACCAGGAAGAGCTCAGATCAGCCCCTGATAAGAATTCCTTTAAACACTTGATGGGTGAATCATTGGTACCCACTGACCAATGGGCCTTTTTGGGACTAGAGCAGCATTTGCTGAAAGGTATTGACTGACTGGATCACTGCTTATTAGACCTGATTAAACTACACTTTACTTTCTTTAGAATATGTCGCATTTTCTGAAAGAGTTTTGGTTTCTTATTCTGACAAAATGTTTATTTGCCAGAGTTTTTAGTAGATGAGGAGGGAGAATAATGAATGTGCAGCTATCTTGTATGTGTCATACCTTTAAGTTGTTGACAGACATCAACTATGACAATACTGTGCCACGGGTTTCTTTATTCTTTGCAGCCAAGGTTCAGAGACATGAATTATACTTGATTGCAGAATGTCTCCTCATAGGAATTATTAAGAGAATGGCAGGCCCTGGCGGTTCTTATTTACACAGAACACCCTAGTTCGCTGTTTTCCCTCTGGCTTTTCTTAAACAAGCAATTTATTCTCAACAGTTTTAAATTTAAAATCAATATTTCTAATAACATAGTTTTATACTTTTCATCTTTATATATGGACATGTATTGGAAGGGAATCCAAATGAGTTTAAGCAGTAAAGACCAGACCATCAATGAAAACCATTCTAGGGAAGTCTATGGAAACTAGATATTTTTGTTTATCTTTCAACACTGAAGTAGATGTGAATGGAATATGGTGTAACTTTTCATCCATTAGCTAAATATTAAATAAGTAAGATTGGCTTCAGGGGAAAAAGGTAAATTGTGGTCAAATTAAAAAATTCATTTGGTAGTTTGAAAATAATTTAAACAGCTTGCTCTTTCAAAATAAGTACTATGTACTCGCCATTGATGGTATCTATGCTTCAGTAGAACACACGTAGAGAAGATTGACTCTGAAGTCCAAGAATTTATAAGCCTTCTTGAACTTGTTCAAAATGCTTATGCTTAGCTATTACCTTACTTATTCTCCATCAATTTGGGGAAGTAGGATGATAGGTTTTACTTTTTTTGAGTTGGGATCTCCCTGTGTTGCCCAGGCTGGAGTGCATTGGCACAATCATGGTTCACTGCAGCCTTGACCTCTTGAACCCAGGCAATCCTCCTGCCTCAGCCTCCAAAGTAGCTGGGACTATAGGCATGTGTCACCATGCCCGGTTAATTTTTGGGGTTTTTTTTTGTAGAGACAAAATCTATATTGCCCAGGCTGGTCTTGAATTCCTGGACTCAAGCAATCCTCCTACCTGGGCCTCCCAAAGTGTTGAGATTACAGGTGTGAGCCACTATACACCTGTAAGTTTGGCCTATAAGTGTTTAAAAAAAACTTAAAATATCACAGATAACACATATTTATTGTAGAAAGCTCAGAAAGTACAAATAAGTAAACAATGAAGATAAAAATCACAAATAAATTAATAAAAATTACAAAGAGATAAGTATCATTACTTTTACTCTATATTCTTCTAGACTTTATATATCTGTGCATGCTTATGAAAAAAACTCACACTATTTATGTTTAATCTTACTTATTTTATGGTGAATTGGTAACACATTTTTATGATACAAAAGTTTACTAAATTATACATTCCTAAGTCTAGCTTTCACCCGTGTCTCTGTCTTCTTTATTATCCTGATGCCCTTTTAATAACCACTTTTATTACTTTTTTTGTTTCCTTATTTTTTTATGCAGATACAAGCATTATGCTTGTACAAGATCAAGGTACTGTCTCATTTCTAGCCGGGCTCAGCGGCTCAGCCTGTAATCCCGCGCCTTTGGGAGGCTGAGGTGAGTGGATTGCCTGAGCCCGCGGGTTCGAGACCCGCCTGGGCAGCGAGACCTCATCTCTACAATAAATCAAAAAATCAGCCGGGCGTGGTAGCGTGCACCTGTAATTCCGGCTACACGGAAGGCTGAGGCGGAAGGGTCGCCGGAGCCCAGCAGGTCGAGGCTGCGGTGGCCACTGAACTCCAGTCTGGGCAACAGAGTGAGACTCCAACTCATTTCTGCTTCTGAGATGGCGCCTTGTTGTTGTGTCCTCACATGGCAGAAGGTGGAACGGCAAAAAGGAGTGAATACAGTGTCCAGCCTCCTTTAAAAGTCATTAAGCCCAGGCAGAGCCCTTATGACTTAATAACCTCCTAGAGGCCCCACCTCTTAATATTATCACATTGACTATTAAGTTTCAACATGAGTTTTAGAGGAGACACAAACTTTCAAACCATGGCACATCTTGTATATGTTATTCTGCCTCTTGTCTTTTAGGAAAATTCTCATGAGGTTCACAAATAGGTCTGCAGATGCATCTTTTTTTTTCCTTTCCACTTCCTTACTCTCTTCTTGCTTGTCCTCCTCTTGTTCCTCTTTTTCTACTTCTTCTTCCTGTTCTTTTTTGTCTAATTCTGCATAGTATTTCATCATGAAAATGTACTCTAGTACATTTAATACATTTTTTATCAATGGATAGCTGGATTGTTTTCAATCTTTGGCTCTGACAAACTAAAATGTTGTCAGCTATTCTTTCTTTTTGAGAGACTCATCCATGTCAGGTCTTTCTGGCATGAATCTTCCTTTTTCTCTGTCTTCTTCTCACTAATAAACTTTATTTTCTTTCCCTCTCTTCTTCTTGCTTATAAACTTTGTTTTAAAACTTTAAAAAAATATTGTCATGTAAAACTACATGTATATATAACTTTATATTTCTGCAGGTGTATCTCTAGTATATATATTAGATTAAAAACAAAACAATACAAATTTATGACCTTTGTTTCAGTAGTTATCAAAGCAGAGAGTAATTCACGATGATTTGAAAAGGCTGTTAAATCTTCCTCTTTTCCAAAGGCATATCTAGGTGAGCCTGGATTTTCTTCAAAATAATATATTGAAACAGATTGAGTGCAGAGACAGATATTATAATCCAGCTGTCTTCTTTTAAGCCAGACATTAAAGAGATTTACAAAATTGTAAAACACTTCTCACTAATTTTTTATTTTGGAAAATATAGTTATTTTTCATAAAACATGCTATTTATGTTAACATGTAATGGGTTTATTACATTATTTTGAAATAGACATTTAAAATGTTTCTGTTTTAACATCTAATATGGTATCAATATATATAACACACACAAACAAAATCTTTTTAAGATCATCAGTAATTTTTGGAGTCTGAAGATCTGTGAAACCAAAAAGTTTGAGAACCATTATTCCTGCTACTCTGTGAGGATTGGAAATTTTGAAAATAGATACGATTTGAAGGTTTAAGGCAAATTATTCATAATTTTTTCATACATATGATCTTTTCTCTGAGTCAATAAACACATCTCCCTTACCTCAAGTGGAAATTTCTTTAATTTAGAATAGTATAAACACTGAGCTAAACTATTGTGAACATCTTTTGTCTTTTCCTATTTCTATTTTTACTGTTTTGATTCTGGGCAGAAATCATGTAATTTGTTTTTTATATAAATGCCTTTTATTCATCAAATAAACTTGCTTTTTATTCTTTTATTCAGAATTCACCATGAAGCCCTCTTTGCCCAAGTTCATTCTGAAGAAATACTATTATGGAGAGGGGATACATTGGGAATGGGATTTGGATGTGAGTGATGGTTGCCTGAGGGGCTGCAAGGAAGTATTATACGAGCATAAGTGGCATTGGGTTATGGATGAGAATAAATCATTTTCACCAAGAACAAGAGCATCGATGGTATGATTTGTTGAAGGGTTTTATATCTCATTTCTTCTTTTTTGTAGGCATGCAAATGAAAAATTTGGAGATAAAGAATTTGTGCATGTATTTATGTGAATATGGTATAAAGTTCAGTCTAGGAGACAAGATGCTTGGTTGTATACATCTTTTGGTATAGTTTCAATATTTAGACAAAATTGTTGTCTTTAGCTTAGGCCACAGCTTTTGACAGGTTGACTAGCCAACTAGTTTAGGGATAGCAGACTATGCCTACTCCAGTTATCACCCCTAAACATTTGCAAGATCAATGAATATTGCCTTGAATTAGCATAATACTACCAATAGCATGAACAAGACTAGCTAAAAATTCACTTTCAAATATATATATGTATTCTGTATGTACTTCAGAATGAAAAATATCTCTCCATGTTTTAATTGTTGACATTCTATAGGTTTGTTGAAGTATAAATGTAAACTTTATTATAAGAGTAAAATGAAGCAATAATTAATGATGATTGTAAAAACTACTAACTTCATTTACAAAAATAATCAGACCATTGATAAATCCATAAGGGAATAGGTTTAAAGTAGAAGTTAATGTTAAGAGAGAATATGTCAACTATTCAACTTTAAGAAGGATACTATATCTTGCCATAGCCAGAAAATGTAAAATTTAAATAATATAAGAAGGAATAATAGAAATCTTATCATAAAGATTGAAATTAATCTTTGGAATTATTGTATCAATATTCACATATCAAAGGAAAAACCCTTAAAATTGTACTTCTAATATTTTTTAGCTATTTAATTCCATTTAAGCCATGAGTCTTTCAGGAGAAAGTTCTCTTTGGGAATGCTTACATCTTGAAGGATGAAGAGAAAGCAAAATTAAGTTTGCCTTGTTAAAATTTCACAAGGCAGGAAAACAACCCAAATCATGTACAACAACATCTGTGATAAATCATCTTTGATCTAGACACAACAAAGAATATAAAGAATAAAGGAGGAAAGTGTTAAAGAAAAATGAGGAATTTCTTAAATATCATGTTCCTCTACCAATCTTAGTTGAAAGAGTGTATCTATTTAGTATCACAGATGTGTTGTACAGAGAGCAGAGGAGCAATCTAGCAGCTGACAGTACTGGGAACTAGTTCTTTCTACATTATGTCAAAATTTCAAAGTTGTACTGCTGGTTTTAAAGATAAAAATGTAGTAAAAATAATTTTTGGATAAAATTCCAAGATTGTTATGTCTGAGAAGCCTACTCACTAATGGTGAACTTAGGCTTAGATATTGGTTTTGGCTAAATATTGAGTTTTAAAATTAATTCCTTTTTGTTATCTCCAAGTTTGCCTTTAGTGCACATTCTCCAAGAGTTTAATAAATAAAAAAAGAAGAGCTCACATGGTACTGAGATTGGAAATATTTCTCTCCATGTTTTTTTTTTTTTTTTTTAAATTTTTCTTCTTTGAAATGCTTATTTTTCTTTTGGGGTATTTACATTTTTTTCTTAGAGTTTGATAAGACTATCCTTGTTTTATATTTGTTTTGGGGACATTTTTTCCCCCTGTTTCTCTTTTGGTGAACAGAAGTTCTTAATTTTAATTTGTCAAATTCATTATATCTTTTGTTTGAAAAGTTCTTTTCTGACCTGAGAGCATAAAAATATTCTCCTATAATTTTCTGTAAAAGTTTTCAAGTTTTTTTCTTCACATGTAAGTTTTGATTCATTTGAAATTGCTTTTGATGCATGTATTAAGGTAAAAATTAAATTTTATCACCATTTGAATAACCAGTTCTTCCAGTACAAGTCATTGTATTGTCTGCTTCAGGGATTTTCAATGCCATCTCTGGCATAAATCAAAGTTTTGTATGTGTGTGGTTGTGTTTTGGGCCTTTCTGTTCTATTCCATTGGTCAATTTATTTATTTACTAACACTACTATTTTTAGCAAATCTTGATTTTAGTGCAAAAGTGTTTCCCACATCGTCCTCCTCCACTTCCTTCCTCAACAATGTCTTTTTTTTTGAGTTGGAGTCTCACTCTGTTGCCCAGGTTGGAATGCAGTGGCATGCTCATGGCCACTGCAACCTCTGTCTGCTGGGTTCAGGCAATCCTTCTGCCTCAGTCTTCCAAGTAGCTGGAACTACAGGTGTGTGCCACCAAGGCTGGATAAATTTTTGATTTATTGTAGAGACAAGGTCTTGCCAAGCTGCTCAGGCTGGTGTTGAACCCCTGGGTTCAGGCAATCCTCTCTCCTCTGCCTCCCAATGTGCTGGAATTACAGGCGTGAGCCACTGTGCCCAGCCCCTCAACACTGTCTTAACATGAGTTTTGCTTTTCCTTATATATTTTTTAATTGGGTTGCCAAATTAGTTGAAAATCCTGCCTTGATTTTTGTTTATTAAGGTAAACTTTAATGCAATTAAACAAATATTTTAAATGTATAATGCTATGAATTTTGAAAAATGTATAACTGTACATAACCAATATCCAATCAAAATATAGAATATTTCTATCACTGCAGATGGTTCCCTCGTGCCTGTTCTCAGTCAATTCCCACCTGCCAGAAGCCATCACTGTCCTAGCTTCTGTTGTGGTAGATTAATTTTGTGTTCTTGAATTTTAAATAAATGAATTCATCTGATGTGTTCTCTTTTGTGTCTGACTTTTTTTTCCCTCAATGTAATGCTTTTGAAATTCATTCATATTTTGTGTATTGAGCACACAAAAGTCATTGGTTTGATTCATTGATACAATTAGTTCATTGATGCTTTGTACTTCATTTTTTATTGTTGAGTAATATTTCACTTTGTGGATATTTCACAAATTGTTAGTCTATTTTCTTGTTGATGGTCATTTGGGCTGTTTTCTTTTTTAGCTATTATGGATTAAACTGCTATACATATTTACATACAAGTCTTTGTATGGACATATATTTTTATGTCGCTTGATAAGTACCTAAAACTGGAGTTCAAGGTCATAGGATAGGTCAATATTTAAAGGTATAACAAAGTGGTTGTACCATTTTTCATTCCCAAAAGTAATACACAGTTGTTTTACATCCCTGCCCGATGTTTGGAGGTGTGAGACTTTTACAATTTGGCCTTTTTAGGTGTAAAGTAACATCTCATTGTGTTGTTTTAATTGCATTAGCTTGATGACTAGCAGTGTTGAGCATCTTTCCATGCACTTACTGGCCATTCATAAGAATTTTATGAGGTGTCAATTCAAGTCTTGCCTATTTATTAAATTGGAATGTATGCCTTGCTATTACTGTATTGTATGAGTTTTAAAAAATATATTCTGGATATAAGACCTTGTCATATATTTGTATTATGAATAATTTCTCTTGGTTAGTCGTTTGACTTTTTATTTACTTAATTGTCTTTATTATCGCTTGAGGGCTACTGGCTTTAAATTGTCTGTGTTTTTGCTTATCTCCAAATATCTTTAATCTACCTATTTAGGGTATATTCACTCAACATAGAGTTCTATTTTGAAAATATTTTCCTTTGGCAGTATAAAAATGTCATTTCAGAGTCTTCTGGCTTCTATGACTTCTAATGAGAGGTCTGCCATTATTTGTATTTTTTTCTTTTCTTTTCTTTTTTTTGAGTTGGAGTCTCACTCTGTCACCCAGACTGGAGTGCAGTGGCCGCTCCCAGCCACCGCAGTCTCGACCTGCTGGACTCCGGCGATCCTTCCGCCTCAGCCTTCCAAGGAGCTGGAATTACAGGCATGCACTACCATGCCCGGCTGATTTTTTGATTTATTGTAGAGATGAGGTCTCGCTGCCCAGGCGGGTCTCGAAACCACGGGCTCAGGCAATCCACTCACCTCAGCCTCCCAAAGGCGCGAGATTACAGGCTGAGCCACCGAGCCCGGCTTCTGCCATTATTTGTATTGTTGTATGGTATGTGCCTTTTCCTCTGATTACTTCTAGACTTGCTCTTTAACTTTGGTTGTCAGTAGTTCCAGTTTGATGTACTCAGATGTTGTCCCCTTTGCATTTATTTTGTTTGAGGTTTACTAAGATTGCTAGATCTCTAAGTTGATGTTTTCCACCAAGTTTGGTAAATTTTAGTTTTTCAAATACATATATTTTATTTTCTCTTTTCCATATGTACAAATATGTTGCTACATATTTGTATATATATATGTTTATGTGTATATATGTGTGTGCGTGCACTACATGTGTGTTAGACCATTTTATATTGTCCTACAAGTCACTGAATCTGTTAATTTTTAAAAATCATTTTTCTCTGTGTTCTGTGAGTTAATTCCTTTTTATTTGCCTTCAAGGGCACTATAACTTTCTTCTACAGTCTTCAGTATGTTGTTAAAAGGCTTTACACCTCATATGTTTTTTAGTTTCTGGGGTTCCATTCAACTCTTTTTAAAAAATGATTTATATTTCTCTGCTGAGATTCCTTATATGTTTACTTATTATGACCATCTTTTTCTTTAAATCCACAAACAAATTTATAATATCAGCTTTCAGGTCCTTGTCTACTGATACCAGTGTCTGGATCATTCCAGGTCTATGTCTATCGGCTGCTTTTTTTCTTGGTTTTGAGTCATATTTTCCTAATTTTTCATGTCCAGTAATTTACTATTGTACATTAGAAATTGTCGTGATACATAATGGAGACTGAATATTTTCTCTTTTAAAGGCTGTTGAGAATTGTATTTTAAGGAACAATAAATTACTGGCAAATATGTTGGTCTTGGCAGGTCTGCAGTGATTTTGTTCCCCAACATTCAATTATTTGTGAAATTTGCAAAATGTATTATATGTGTATTTACACACACCTATCTCTATGAAATTGAAGCATATTGTACTAGTTGAAGATATTTTAGTGGTCATGAAATTATTATTTTCTACTATTTTTAACTTATTTGTGCGTATATTTTATTTCCTTAATTATATTGTGAGTCTCAGGGACAGAACTTTACTTTATAATCATGGCATTTGACACTCAATACATGTTGTTTTTAATAGCTAGTCTCACTCCACTTTTATTTCTATTTTTAGTTTTTAAAAAAATTTTGTGGGAGTCTCACTCTGTCACCCAGGCTGGAGTGCAGTGGTACAATCATGGCTACCACGGCCTTGACTTCCTGGGCTCATGCAATTCTTCTGCCTCAGCCTTCCAAGTAGCTGGGACTACAGGTGAGTGCCACAACGCCCAAATAATTTTTTTGACTTATTTAGAGATGAGGTCTTGCCATGTTGCCCAGGGTGGTCTTGAACTTCTGGACTTAGGCAATTTTCTTGCCTCAGCTTTCCAAAGTGCTGGGATTATAGGTATGAGCCACCATGTTTAGCCTCATCCCTCTTATGAGAATCATACATTGAGGGTATTAATTTGTTCATTCATACATCCATTCATTAATTCATTCCAAAATATTTATTGAGGACCTACTGTATGTCAATTCCTATGGTGCATTATGGCTACAACAGTGAGTAAGGTGAATGGTGTTCACACCCTCATAGAACTTATGGTTTAAAGAGGTAGTTACTGTGGTGAACATGATGCATGTGTATTTTAAAAATAGGGTTGTGAGGAAAGTCTTCTTTAAGTATGTGAGATTTGAGCAGAGACTTTAAGCTGGAACAATAAAATCAGTGTGTATAAACAGAATAAGGGGCCAATTATTAGATGTGACTCTAGGGGCATTAGAAAATCTGTTTTCCTTCACTAAGCTTCTGAAATCTAGCTGTCAAAATTTTGCAACTTCATCTTAAGGTTTTGATGCCTTAAAATGCAAATTCCTTTAGGGTAGTTATTACTTGAATGTTTACCTTGTGTTACCGGTGTGTTAGTCATACTAGGGTAGGTCAAATACTTTTGTGTAAACAAATTTCAGAATTTTTTCTGGAGTTGAAAATAATAGATCAAGAATATAAGGAGTTAGTATAGTACAGTAGTTAGGAGCACAAATTACCTGGGTTTCAGATTCTAGCTCTGCCACTTACCAGTTGAGCTAGTTACTAGTTGCCTTAACTAGTTACTTAATATTCTTGTTCCTCAATTTCTTCAACTGCAAAATGGTGATAATAATTGTACCTACCCTAGTATGGTTGACATGCTGGTAACACATTGTATTTTCTACATCTTTAAAGTGTCTTTCTACGGAAAGATTACCCATCCCTACTCCATTGTCAGATTTGGCAAAGTCATTTTTTTTTTTGCCCTTTGAAATGCGGTTCTAAGTTATATATACATACATATTATATATGTATATATATATTTAATTATTTGTGAAATTTACAAAATGTATTATATATGCATTTACAACACCTATCTGCATGAAGTTGAAACATATTGTACTACTTGAAGATTATATATATTTCTACCTGTAAGTTATAGATAAGAGTCATTGCATGTTTCTACCATTCTCTCTTTTCTCTCTGGCACGAGAATGGTGATGTCGATTTCCTCAGTCTGGACCAAAGAGAAAATGAAGCAGAACCGCAGCCAAAGTCAACAAGTAATGTAAGTGGAAAATATATATACCTTTGCTCTTGTGCGCCACTGAAATTTGGGACCATTTTTGATGACTGTCAGACTTATCCTAAACTTACCATGCAAATGAGTTATTATTTCAAATGTGTTTATAACAGTACCTGGCACATAGTATACATTAAATAAATAAACAACACCTATGATCTCGAGAAAGTCTAGTTGTTGAAGAGAAAATGTCATAGAATTGCAAGACTGGAGTACTTTCTGATTCTGTCATCATTTCATGCTATAGATATAAAATACGGGGATATGCCATTCTTCTTGGGATCTGAATCAGTTATTAGAAATAAGATTCTGGAGTTGAGTGATTCACTTATGTGCTGTACTATGGTTGTTTCCAAAGTATTTTTATGGAGTCTTTGTTCCCCAGCTCCTGTTTACTTCTTAAGACTAAGGATTATGTGGTCTGTTGAAAAATGTGGGCACAATGCTCTAGTGCCATGTTCTCACGAAACAACTGCTCCCTAATACTTTTTTGACAAACTGGATAATTATAAAAAATTAAGCTGTTTATCGTGACAGTTTGAAAAAAAGGAGAGTTTGTATTGATACTGTATATTATGAAAGTGACCATGGTTTTCCTAATCACATTCTGTTTGCTTGGTTAGCTAAGTTATTGTCCTGAATTTGGAAGCTCATATTTCTCCTTTAGTTTTCATAAGTTGGAAATTTAGTTATTTGTAAGCTATTTTTACATGAATTGTGTCCAATGGGGTGACTGGGTAAGATGTTTGAAGAATTTTCGTTTTTTAGACACTTGTATCTATTTAAAAGGTAGTAGGTTTAAGAATACAGGCATGCACTGCATGATGGCGTTTTGGTCAATGACAGATCACATATGTGACAATGGTGCCATAAGATTATAGTACTGTATTTTTACTGTACCTTTTGTTTGCTTAGATACACAAATGCCATTGTGTTACAGTTGCCTACAGTATTCGGTGCAGTAACATGCTGTGCAGGCTTATTGCCTAGGAACATCTAGGTTGGTGTAAGTACACTCTATGATGTTTGCACGGTGGAAAAATCCCAAATGACACATCTCTCACAGCACACCTCAGATACATCTCCATCATTAAGAAGTCAGTCATAGCCACAGTGCTTTTTAAATGAGTAGATTAATCTAAATGGAACCAACTGTGATTAAAGTATGAAGTTAACCTTGTACACTGTTGGTGGGAATGTAAATTAGTACAGTCATTACAGAAAACAGTATGGAGGTTCCTCAAAAATTAAAACTAGACCTGCCATATGATTCTGCAGTCTCACTACTGGGTACATATCCAAAAGATACAAAACCCATATGTTGAAGAGATATCTGCACACCCATGTTCATTGCAGCATTATTCACAATAACAGATATGAAATCAACTTTAGCATCCATCAAGGGGTGAATGGATAAAAAGAATGTGATACACACACACATACTCATAATGGAATACTATTTGGACTCAAAAAAAGAGAAATAAATTCTGTCATTTGCAGCAACATGGATGAACCTGAAGGACATTATGTTAAGTGAAATAAGCCAAGAACACAAAGACAAATACTGCATGTTCTCACATGCAGAATCTAAAAGTTGAACTTATGGAAATCAAGAGCAAAATGGTGACTACCAGAAGTTGGAGGGTAAGGAACTGGGGAGATTTTGGCCAAAGAACTAAATATTTCATTTAGACAGGAGGAATAAGTTTAAGAGATCTACTGAACATCATGATGACTATTGCTAATAACAAATGTTGTATACTTGAAAATTGCTTTATGAACTTCACAGGAACTTGGATGGGCTTAGAGTCTATAATACTGAGTATCACAGAAACAAAGAACTGAGTGTCACATGTTGTCACTCATAAGTGGACTTTGAACAATTATCGTAATACTATAAGAAAAGGATTGTCAGTAGTGGGAAATTGCTGGGGGGTGGGGCGCTGAAGGGGCAGAATTGGCTGTAGTGGGATTCTGCCGGGGGGAGGGGCACACCCCATCAACAAGGGTACTTGCATAACCCTGAATTATACCCGAATTATACCCCACATCTTTAAAATAAAGAATAAAAAAAGAAAATTTCTAAGAGAGTAGAATTTAAGTGTTTTCACCACAAAAAATAAGTATGTAAAGTAATGCATATGTTAAATAGCTTGACTTAAACATTTCACAAAGTATGCATATATTCAAAACATGCTCTACACTAGAAACATGTACCATTTTTATTTGTCAGTTAAAGAATGATATCAAGATTTGCTTGAATAATTTCTCCTTTGAATGACATTAAAAATGTCTAAGCTGTTAAAAAAAAAGTACAGTGCTGATAGTCTGAAAATGAACAACTGAAGGAACTTTATTGAGAACCTGAAAAAATTTATTCTGTATATCATCTCTTATAAAATACTTAAAATTATCTTTTAATTAAATAGTCATTTAATTACAACCAAAGGTACTTTGTCATTTGGAATAATAAGGAAGAAACGTAATTTCAAAAAATCAAGAAAAAAATTTTAAAAGTAATGACTGTGTTTTAATTTTTTTTAAAGATAGACTCTTATTATGTTGCCAGGGCAAGAGTACAGTCGCTATTCACAGGTACAATCATTGCTCACTGCAGCCTGGAACTCTGGTCTCAAGCTATCTTCCCACCTCTATGTAGCTGGGACTACAATTACATACCATTACACCTGGCAATATTTCTTTTCGATTGAAGACTGGAAGACAAATATTTTTTCTTTTATGTCTTAAAAAGTATTCATTATTATATAGATAGGTTTGTAAAATATAATTTATACCTGTATACCCGTCACTTACCTTTATAAAAATCTTTATGTTAACACAGTACAGTGGGCACTTCTTTCTGAAGCATTTCTTTTTGCACAAAATTATATTTTTGGAGTTGCATGTATGTTCATACATGTACTTCTAGTCCATTCATTCTCTGCTAGATATGGTTTCTATTGTATGAATACCACAATGTATTCTTTCTTATATTAATAGATACTTTCTAATTTTTACTCATTTCAAACAATGATGCAATAAACAACACTCTTTTTTTTTTTTCTTTTAGTCAGAGTCTCACGCTGTCACCCAGGCTGGACAGTGGCATGCTCATGGTTACCCCAGCGTGGACCTGCTGGGCTCAGGCGATCCTTCTGCCTCAGCCTTTCAAGAGCCTGAACTACAGGAGACTACAGGAGTGCTACCACACCCAGCTAATTTCTGATTTATTGTAGAGATGAGGTCTCACCAAGTTGCTCAGGCTGGTCTCGAATCCCTGGGCTCAGGCAATCCTCTTGCCTTGGTCTCCTAAAATGCTGGGATTACAGGCCCGAACCACCAACAGTAAATATTCTCAGTCTGTCTCTTTATGAGTATGTGAGAAAGTTTTTTAGAGTATGTGCTCAGAAATGGAATTGCTGCTTCATAGGGTAAAATAATCTTTAGCTTTACTAGATATTTTGCTCTCTAAAGTGTTTGTTCTGTTTCTCCACATTCTTACCACCACTTGAAGTTATTAGAATTTTTTATTTTTTGCCAAATTGGATGTATATAAAATGTATTTTTTAACTATGCATTTTCTTGATTAATAACTGTAAGGCTGTTTATATTTTCATATGTTTTATTGGCTATTTGGAGTTATTCGCCTATAAATTATCTGTTCTTATACTGTGTCCATTTTTTTTTGTGTCGTCTTCTTCCTGAATTCACTTGAATGTTTTGTTCAATTCTAGCTCTAGTATTTTATTAGTTGTATATATAACACATTATTTTACATTCACACTATTAATGGTATGTGTTGGGGGTAGGCAGGTGTATTGAAAAATGAACTTTGATGGAGAAGTCTATTATTACTTACATAGAACTTACAATGGCTCAACTATTTTATTTTAATCACATAATGACTGTTAACTCATTTTAATCTTCATGACAACCCATGAGCTAGATGGGAAGCAGTTTCACTGTGCTCTGGTTCCCAACTTGTCCGAGTCTGGTGAGGTAGATTGTCGACACATACAAGCTACATGAAGCAACTTTATGGCTTACAAATAGGTGGCCAAGAGACAACAGAAACCTAGAATTCAGGGCAAGCCGGTCCCCCGAGACTCAGGAAATCTTGGGCCATGGAGTCTCAATTGTATATGCCCTATTGGCAGAGCAGCTGAGAGGCCTCTAAAGGTCACATATCTCAGGTTGTATATCACAGGGGCAATAGACATGCTGGGTTAAAGCAACAAAGGACACCCTGTTTCTAAAGAAGAGAGGAACAGAGCCTGGGCTGTTCTAGCCTGTCCTCCTCTATCTTGGGATTTTGCATTGCTAGTACATTCTATAGTTATTTTTTTGAGAACTACAGTTGAGGAAAGGGGAGAGAACTGGGTCTGTCCAAAGCCATCCCAAGAATGATCCTGAAAGAGGTGCTGTCACTAACCATATTTTTTTTATTGTTGCTTTAACAAATATCAGATTTACGGAGACTTAATTCACATACCATAAATTTCACTCTGTAAAAAAGTGTAAAATTTGGTTGGGTACCATGGTGTGCGCCTGTAGTTCCAGTTACTCAGGAGGATTGCTTGAGCTAGCCTGGGCAACATGGTAAGATCCGCCTTAGTTTTTAAAAAAGAGTACAATGCAGTGGTTTTAGTATATTTACCAAGATGTGCACCCATCACCACTGTTGATTTTGGAACAGGCTTCTCACCCTCAAAAGAGACTCCACCACACTAATTAGCAGCCACAATCTATTTCTCCTCAAATTCTCCCCTGTCCCAGGCAAACACTAATTTATCTTCTGCTTCTATAGATTTGTCCATGAAGGACATTTTCTTTAAGTGAACTAAAATGAATGGCCTTTTGTGTCTGGCTTCTTTTACTTAGCATGTTTTCAAAGTTCATTTGTGTTGTATCATTTATAAAATGTGCGTACATTTTTAATGCTGTATAATATTCCATTGTATAGTTATCCTCATTTTATTTACCCATTCATCAGTTGATGAACATTTGGGCTGTTCTATATTTGGGCTATTATGAATAGCGCTGTTATGAACATTTATGTATAAGTTTTAGTTTTAACAAATGTTTTCAATTCTTTTGGGTAGATATCTAGGAGTGGAACTGCTGTGCCATACGTTAGCCTTACATTTAACTTTTTTAGGAACTACCAAACTGCTTTTCACTAAAGCAGCTGCATCATTTCATAGTCTAACTAGCAATGTATGATGTTCCAATTTTTTCACATCTTCCCCACAATTGTTATTTTTCATGTTAATCATAGCCATCTAAATGGGTATGAAGTGACATCTTATGATAGTTTTGATTTACATTTCCCTTATTACAAGTGATATTGAGTATCATTATTGTTATCTTTGTATCTTCCTCGAGAAATAGCTATTAAATTCTTTAAAAATTGGGTTACGTGTCTTTTTAATTGTTGAGTTGTAGGAGGTCTTTATATGTTAATTTTCTTTATTCGGAAGATAAGAAAATTGAGGCACAGGGAGATTAACTAACTTGCTTAAACACACATAACTAGTAAGTGCCAAAGTCCGGATGTGAACACAGGTAGTCTGGCTTCAAGGTCCACGTTATTAACATTTATGCTATTCTGTCTCAAAACATTGTTCATTCTATCTGTGTTGTAGTATAGTGCAATTATAGAATTATCTGTAAACAATATAGAAACATGTCAAAATTTAGGATTTAACTTTTGGAAACATGTCATAATGTTGAATGCTTTAAAATGTATTACTCAAGCAATATTTTTATAGTAGTAAGTGAAATAAATTAAAGCTGTTTGTCCATATTTTATAATTTGAGTTCTTGACATATATTACTTTATTCTGTAATCAAATTCAAATTTTGGTTCTCAGAAAGTTGCCATGAAATTTTAATCTCTTTAGAGGTGAAAGCTATGTCTTGTGTATTTCACGTATTCCACATATTTACCATTTCATTTGGCATAAAAGATGCCCAATCAATAAATTTTGAATCATGGATGTAAGAATATTATCAATATTATTAGCATTAAGTAAAATTAAGTACATATAAATATATTGAGATCCTGAATAAGCAAATGTTTTGTGTTCATATTCTGAGGTGATATGTCATATATAATCATTATATTTCTTCAAAGAAAACTAAAATAAATTTGGTTAGTAGTATGTATGAAATTGATTTGCAAAGTTGTGAAACAATTTATGTTTTGGAAATATCTTCTATTAGTTTCAATATCTACTGAAAATTAGGGGAAAAAATGGACTTACTGAATCATTAAATATATCTTCCAAATTGAACTAATTGCATTTAACTTTTAACATTTAATATACATTTATATATTAAATATTTGTAATATATACATGTTTTACATAATAGCAATGCTTTTAAAATTAAGGAGTTTAATGCAATTATCTTAGGAATTTTCAGAATTTTTGACTTGACATTCTAGTAGCTATCACACCCCGTGATTAAACCCTTTGGGCAATTTGGGCTCATAGTGAATGATTACTGTGATTCTTCTTGACTTGATTTTACTAGTTCTCTTTATGACTTAGTGACTTGCTGGTAAGAAGCTAGATGTTTTAAGCTAATATTTCTCACAGGGAATGAATTATTTTTTTCCTGTTTGCAACCTCAGGTTCTAAACTTTAGTTCCAAATATATACATCTATAGCATATGTAGTTTTTCATGAATTATATTTATATGTAATTATAGTTTCTTCTTTTGGTACTAGTATGCTTTATGTTAATATGAATTAATACAATTCACTTCTCTTTCCTACATTCAAGCTTATTGTACTTGAATTTAGAGTGTTTGCACTCTATCTGTAGAGTTATTCCATAGCTCAACATTATTCTATAACTGTCATTCATATTCTGTTAACTTGCAAATTATCTCTAGCCTGATCTCTATCTGAGTTTTGAACTTTTATGTTTATCACCTCTTTAACTTCTGTAAAACGTCTAATCAGCATCTTAAACTTGTTCCTAAAATAGAGTTCTTGATTTCATCCTCAAATGTTGATACTCTTTGTCATCTTTCCCATCTTAGTAAATAGCACTATTAACCATACTACTAATCATTAAATTGCTCAAGAAAAAACTCTAGGATTTATCCTGATAGTCTCCTTTCTTTCATCATGCTCCTATCAGCAAGTTTTATGAACTGTGGCTTAAAAATATTTTTCCAACCATTTGCATTTGTCCATCTTTACTAACACTCTATTATTCTTAGTGTCTCTTGTCTATCCCTTGCCTGGTCTACTACAGTAGCCTTCTTGCTGGTATTTAAAGTTGCACAGTTGCTCTCCTATAATCTTCTCATTACACAATAGTCAAAATTATCTTTCAAAGACAGATGATTTAATATCTCTTTTATGTTTAAAAGCTTTGAATAACTTCGCATTGGTATTTAGAATAAAAGCTGAATTATTTACTCTGCTCTAAAGATACTTGTATGATCTGTGTTTTTGTCCATTTTCTGTTGTGACAACAGAACACTACTGACTGGGTAATTTATAAAGAAAAAAAGTTTATCTAGCTCATGGTTCTGAAGGCTGGAAAGCCCAAGGGCATGGCAGCAGCTTCTGGTGAAGAATTCTGTACTGTGTCATATCATGGCGGAATAGTGGAAGGGCAAGCAAGCACATGCAAAAGATACTGCAAGAGTAAGGTGAGCTTGCTTTTATAACAAGCCATTCTTAAGAGAACTAACTTACTCCCAAGATAACAGCATCAATCACCTCTTAAAGGCTCCACCTTTCACCATTGTTACAATGGTAATTAAGTGTCCAACACCTGAACTTTTGGCTGATACATTCAAACCACAGCAACACAGTACCTGCCAATTTCTGTAATTTCATCATGTGCCACTCTCTCCCACTTATTTATTGCAATTACATCCTCTACCTTTGCATTCTATAGACACACCAAATTCTTTATTGCTTCAGAGTCTTTGCATTTCTGTTTTCTCTGCTAAAATGCTTCCTTTTTTTGGCTTTTCATACTCCTAACTTCTTCTCATCTTGCAGGTCTCAGTGCAACCTTATTTTTTCAGGGAGACTTTTCCTGGTGGCCCTTAAATAAAGTAGCCCATTCTCCATAGTTATCAGTCATATCTCCTTTATTTCCTTCATGTTTTTATAGTGGTCTGTCTCATTTATTTACTGATTGTTAAGATGTTGTTGTATTTTGAATGTTTGCTTCATGGGTGTAGGCCATCTGTCCTCTATTAATAATCTACAATATTCTCAATGCTGGTTGCTTCAATAATGACAATTTGGGACATGTTTTTTAAAAGCCAGAATAAACTTATAGTATTTTGACAATTAGGAAATTGAGAACCTTGAATTATGCCACCTTAAAATAAATTCTAGTTTTCTACAAATTGCAAAATGGATAAAATGAAGATTTAATTTTATGTGGCTCTGATGGATCCTTTCATTCCTTCTTTCATTTTTTTTAAAACCCCACATTGAGCCTGCACATATAGTTGAATGACAGATTTAGAATAAAAAAACTTTTAGAGCTGGAAATATAAAAAATATCATGTAGTTCATTTTGCTGATTAAGAAACAAAGGTTCAAAAATGAGAAATCCATTTCCTCAAGAATATAGAAGGTTAATGGAGAACAAATTCCAGTAATTATTTTGTTTTTATTAAATGTTCTTTTTATTATGCCAATAATACTTGCTCACTAACAAATACAGAATATTAAAAAAATTAAGTCAATAATAAGATCACTTGAAATTATTTGAGAAATTATCAATTAATGTTTTGTAATATATTGTAAAATATAAGTAAACCAATAGAAATAAACCAATAGAAATTTCAGGAATTGCTCCTAGACGCATTCACTAAAATACGGAGGGTGCCAAAAAATGTATACATGTTTTAAGAAAAGAAAAAAACTATATTCACATTAAAAGCTGAATACAAGTCACATTTGACTTCTGCAATTACAAGAGGTGCTCAAAGTGGTTACCATCAGCTTCCACACCTTTCTGATTATGGTGAACTGAAAGTAATACATAGACAACATCTCTTAAAATGTCTATACCTTTTTTTGGCACCCCCTGTATATAAATCAGTAAAAACAACATGTTTATATGTCTCGCTTTTCATTTCATTTTAAATAAAACATGCTTCTTTCCTCAATAGTATTATTTTCTTTTTCCCTGTCATTACATATAGAGCTAAATCCGGGGGTGATATTGAAAATATTTAGTGATAACGACTTCACAAATATGAAACAATCAGAAAGTACAGACTGTGGTTTGGGGGTTTACTCCTGTGGTAGTCATTAGTTCTTTAATGGTCAGATCAAAAGATGGGGCTATGGTCTTCCTAGGGGAGAGGCTGGGAGACTATCCAGGCTCTGGGTAAGACATGGAGATGCAAGACACTACTTATTGATCAATGCTACAGAAATATTTCAGTGTTTAATGACTAGTTTATATTTTTTGGACAGGCACACCAAATGTCAATTCTGTTGTTGTCATTTTTAGTTATTGTGTTTCATTCCATGGAGAGGTAAAGAGACTTATGGCCCCCAAACTATCCTGCCCTAATACCCAGAATCTGTGAATATGAAGAGACATCAATCTCATGATCGTATTATGGAATATGGTACAGTTGGCCTCAGATAGGATTATCAAGTAAGCCTAATCTAATCACATGATCCCTTAAAAGCAGAGAACTTTTTCTGGCTGGTTGTGGATGGGAAGTTAGAGAGCCTTTAAGTCTGAGCAGGATTCTGGGTACAATTGTTATTTCTAAGATAGAAGGAACTACGTGAAAAAGTGTGGTGGCCTCAAGTTGCTGAGGGTGGCCCCTTGCTGGCAGCCAGCAAAGAAACAGGGACCTCAGTCCTACAACTGAGGAACTAAATTGTGACAAGAACCTGAATGAGCTTGGAAGCAGATTCTTCCACAGATATGTCAGATAAGAGACCAGGGTGGCAGACCCCTTGATTTTGGCCTAGGGAGACTAGACAGAAACCCCAGTCAAGTCTCCCTGTACTTTTGACCTCCAGAGATGTGAGATAATTAAGTGGGCACTGCATTAACTCACTGAGTTTGTAGTAACTTATAACAGAAATAGAAAACAAATGCAGCAAGTATGAAAGTGCTATAGATGGTTTGAGCAGTTATTTATTATCAGATATTTAGGTTGAATCTAAGTTTTATCTGTTTGCTTTGTTTGTTCTTAGGTTGGCATAAGAAAGAAATGTCAATAAACAACTTTGAAACTACAACGTTTCTCACTTGTCTGATTAGTTCCTGAGATACATGTGTACATGTAACAACAGGGTCAAAGAGTTTTTGAAGACTTCGATGAGTATCGTCAAATTGCTCTCAAAATTTTTTTTCTACAATTTACATTCCTATCTCCTTTTAAAGCTCATCATTTTAACATCACTTATTCTTTGTAATGTTGGATGAAATAATAGGCTAAAGATTAGTATCACAATGCTGTTTTAATTTGCATTTATTTGAAAACTAGTGACTGTAAAACATGTTGAAAGTTTGGGAATTACAGGCAGTGATAAGCTTTCTGTTCTCAGAAGTCATGTTTATTTAGCCTGATAAATTGTAGACTGTTCAAGTATATAACTAATAAAAGTTTTTTTAAAAATTAAGATAATGTGTATATTCTCGAAGTTTTGGGAGAATTATTTAATAGTATTTATAATTTATAGCTACAATTTTTTTGCCATGCTATTATATGATTTATTTGGGATCTTGCAGTAGGCTGAGATAATAAGTGGGTATTGCATTAAATCACTGAGTTTGTAGTAACTTGTTATAGCAGCAATAGAAAACAAATGCATCTAGTATGAAGGTGATATAAATGGTTTGACCAGTTATTTATTATCGAATATTTAGGTTGAATCTAAGTTTTATCTAAGATCACTTCTGTTTGAGAAATTATAGCTATGATTTTACAAATAAATATTTGAGATAAAGCTTGAGAAGTTAGATACCAAAGCAAGATTTTTTGGGGAAAAAACAACCTTTAACAAAGTACTAAGCTTACATCATTTGGGTCTTTTTTGTTCTTTTTCATTTTTTTTAGAAAGCAGGATTTATTGAGAAGACAGAAAAGCTACCACAACAGGAAGGGACCCAAAGGAGTTGCCCAGGTCTTTTCTTTAATTTTCAGACAATTCAGATAATTTTGTCAAAAAATAAAAATGCCATAATCATTACTATGGCCATATCCCATTCTAGGGTATACTCTATAATTTCTGTAGGGTGTATGTGGAGGAGGTGGAGGGAAGATAAATATCAGTAGTAATAATGGTAATATAATACATCCCTTTAGAAATATCTGAGTAAAGTAACCTTGGAAAGGAGGTATTAAAGCTTTTCACTTTAATAAAAGTTATATTCATTTCTTTTTTCTAAAGTCTTCCCGTATTTCACCTTTAAATGTGGCTTTTGAAAGTTAACAAAATATATTCTTATATTCTTTTTCATCCCTATGTAGACATACTTATCACTATCCTTTTAACAGGAAAAGAAGTCCCCCTAGAAGGTAAGAACTGGGAAAGGGAAGAAAGATATAGGGCCCTTAAAAATGAGATCAAAAGAAATTTATCTAGGTCTTTTCAGTGTTATATGACGTGTGGGAGCACAAACATATTTGCTTCCTATCACTTGAGATGTTTTTAATCTTCCACCACTTTTAGGAAATCCTATTAGAGATAGTATGAAAACCAGAAAAAAAGCAGATATCCTAGCAGTTTTTTAAAGGAGACACTGAAAGTGAAAGTCATTACAGTACATTGTAGAATATATTTTAAGCCATGTTGTTTTGATAAAAATGGAATTAGGGACAAAATCTTATATGCTCCCAGTGAGTGATCCTGGCTGCATTTTTAATGGAAGGACTTTTTATACATAAGAACTAGCATTTGATGCAGTTGTGATTTGCATCTGTCATCCATAAAAGCTTGAATTTGTTTTCAGATTTGTTTTTAGTTTCACAAATAAAAATGACGCAAATTGAAATTTAAAGACAAAGCTACAAAGAGACCTTTTGATTCAGTCTCTTGGATAGCACTGTCTGTTTTGCATTAGAGTGCAAATTCTAGTTTCTGTTGACCTTGCCGACAGGTTTATGTTTGATATATCCAATTTCCTGTAAGCGTTTTCAAATATGTGGACATTTTGATTAAAAATATTCTCACAAAACTTCCCAGACATCGTTTTAAGTAATCTTAAAATTAATTTAGAAAGACACTATAGCAAAAGGCAGTTATTACATAAAAGTCTTCAGGAAAAAAACCCAACTATAAATAAATTATTTGGATTTAAGACTTCAAAGCTAGAATTGTTCTTATAAAAGGAAAAAAAATTTCATGGTCAAGCTACTTTTGTCTTTAATTTTATTGTTAAAACACACACATATATGTGGAAAAATTCAAACAATGCAGATGTATATAAAATAAAAAGTACAACTGTACCTATTTCCCATTCCCTAGAGATAATCACAGCTCATAAACCGGGATCGGTGGCTCAGCCTGTAATCCCGCGCCTTTGGGAGGCTGAGGTGAGTGGACTGTCTGAGTCCGCGGGTTCGAGACCCGCCTGGGCAGCGAGACCTCATCTCTACAATAAATCAAAAAATCAGCTGGGTGTGGTAGCGCATGCCTGTAATTCCGGCTACTCGGAAGGCTGAGGCGGAAGAATCGCCGGAGCCCAGCAGGCGAGGCTGAGGTGGCCGGGACCAGCCACTGCACTCCAGTCTGG
>NW_007253073.1:53732-82613 GCF_000164805.1 Carlito syrichta
GGGGGGGGGGGGGCGGGGGCCAGCCACTGCACTCCAGTCTGGGCGACCAAGTGAGACTCCAACTCCAAAAAAAAAAAAAAGAAAAAATCACAGCTCATGTTTGGGTTTAGATCATTTAAGACCCTTTTCTGTACAAATAACATAACCACAAACATGCACAGCTACATTTAAATAACAACACGATCAAGCTGAATCCAATCCATAGTCACTTGCTCCTTTCTGTTTAATTTTAAAATGCCATTTATTGAGTTATTGTTGCTTAGTAATATTTCTCCTCTTTACGTGTACAGTTCAATTAGCTTTGACAAATGTATAACGATGCATAACCATCACCACAGTTAAGATATAGAACATTTTCTTAACAAAAATGTTTCCTCATGCCCTTTCCCCACACCCAGCTCATGGCAGCCACTGATCTAATATCTAATAATGTTCTATCGGTTTTCCTTTCCCAGAATGTTATATAGATAGAATTTTTGTGATTGGCTTCTTTTGCTCAGCATAAAAACGCCCTTGAGATCCCTCATGTTGTTACATTTATCGACAGTTGCTTTTATTGTAGTGTTGAATGGCATGAATGTAGCACAATTTGTTTATCCATTCAGACACTGGGTGATTTATAGTTTTTTACTATTGTGAATAAAAGTACTATAAATATTCATATACAAGACATTGTGTAGACATATGTTTTTATTTCTCTTGGGTTAATACTTAAGAGTGGGGTTGCTGGGTCATACGGTATGTGTTAAAGTTTATCAGAAACAGCTAAATTGTTTTCCAAAGCAGTTGTACGCTTTTGCATTTCTAATAGTGATTTTGAGATTTCCAGTTGCTCCAAGTCCTTGTCAGCTTTTGGTGTTGCCAGACATTTTACATTTTAGCCATTCTAGTAGGTGTGTAGTAATATCTTACATTGTAGTTTTGATTTGCATTTCTCTAATGACTAATGGTGTTGATGATCTTTTTATGTGCTTATTTTCTTTCTTTTTTGAAGTTTATTCAATTATTTATTGACTTTCATGGCAAATTTACATTTTGGTATAATTTTATCTATTAACATTCACCTGATAGTTTGGGCATATCACATTATACATACTAGTTTGGGGAGAACTGTCCTCTGCTTCGAGTTGTTCTTTCTATGGGCAAGCTTATTCTTTCCACTTGTTCATTTACTCCTTTGTTTACCTGGGAATTAAACTTTTTCTCTGTAGAGATTAGTGTAGACTCAGTCAATTATTAGTTACTGTCATTGGTTTGGAGCTATTGCAATGAAAAATTATTTTCCAATTTCTTCATTGGTGTTTGATTATGTAAAGAAATACTACAGACTCTCTAAAAGTTGATTATTTGACAAAATTGGTGAACTATCTTTTAAGTTTCAACATATTCCAGCACTGTTTGCTGTATGGGTTCTCCTCTCCCTGGTGGTTGGTGGTGGAAGCTTTGTCGAAGATGAGTTGGTTGAGAAATTGAGGTTTTGCTTCTGGAGTCTGTATCTTGTTCCATTGGTCTATGTGCCTGTTCTTGTACCAATACCATACAGTTGCAATTATTCGTGCATTTCAAATTAGAAAACTACCATTTAACTTTTGAAGTAATGGCCTAAATGACAAAATTCCTAACTAAAATACTAAATCTCAAAATCCAATTAGACAATGATCCAATGGACAAATACAGGAAATTCAAGGATGAATCAAACAGAAGTGACATCATTAATTAAAGGGGAAACATTACAATTTTCAAAACCAAAGAATACAAATCATTCGATAATATTTAACCATTATTTATTTTAAAAACAACTTGTTAGCTAGCACACGAGAAGTAGAAGGGGATTTATTTTGTTCATATTATAAACCAACACTTATAGGAAATATTCTACCTAATGGAAACAACTTTAGATGGCTAACTTCATTATCAAGAACAAGAGAAGATTGCCCACTCTCAGTACTGTTATTTGACAGTACTACACATTCTAGACAATGCTATTGGAAAGAAAATAATTGCTAGTAACAGATGTCAGTGCTGAATAGAAATAGAAAATAGATCATTATTTGCAGACCTTTTATTAGCATCTTTTTCAAGAATGAATATAATCAAGAGACAATATGTGCTTATTTTCTATGTGTGTGTATTCTTGGTGAAATGCCTGTTTAAATCTTTTGCCTATTCCTGAAATTGCATTGTCTTTTTAGTGAGCTGAAAAAATTATTTATATATTCTTGATACAAGGACTTTATCAGAAAGGTGTTTTACAAATATTTTCTACCCGTCTGCAATTAAAAAAAATTATTTTAACATTGCCTTATGAAGAACATTTTAAATTTTAATTTAGTACATTGTCAATTTTTTGAAAGGGCTTGTGCCTTTTGTCCGCTCAGAAATCTTTGCCTAACTCAAGATTTGAACAATTTTCTTCTTGATGTTCTGTAGCTTTAGCTCTTACAGTTAGGTCTATGACTATGACTTGATTTAATCTCAACAATATATTATGGACATCATTCCATGTCAGTACTCTAAACCTTACCTTGCTCTTTAATGACACATATTATATTGTATTATAGAAGTACCATAATTTATTTAGCCACTCCCAAGTTAATGAATATTTATGAAGATTACAATATCCCAATATTACAGATGATCTGTGATGAGCATCCTTATATGAAAATTGTCTGAATAGTCTTGTAAGAAATATTTCTAGAAACAGAAATATTAGCTCATAGAATATACATTTTTGATATTTTCATAAGTACTGCCAAATTGAAATGAGATAAAGCAACAGATTGAATTTGCAGCCTCAAGCCCTTTTAGAATCAGCATTAATCCATTTAAGAGAGTGGAGACCTCATGACAAACACCTTTACCAGGCCCTACCTCCCAACTGTTGCCTTGAGGGTTGGGTTTTCAACACATGAAATTTGGAAGACACATTCAAGCCATAGTAGAGTGTCCTTTGTCCTAAACCTTAGGTGCAGTGGCTATTTTCAAACACTTAATTTTTTTGTTAATTTATTATTAGTAGAAAATGATACCTTATTGGTTAGTTTGAAATTGCTGTATAATATGGTGATTTTATATTTAACTTTTTGAGGGACTGACAATGTTTTCCATTACATCTGCACTACTTGATTTATATATATTTAGCTTTCTTTTTGTAGATTTGGGGGTACACATGCGTGTTCATTACATGGACACATTGTCCAGTGGTGGGGACTGGGTCTCAGGTGGCCTATTCCCCAGATAGTGAATATTGTACCTCACGGGCAATTTCTGATCCCTGACCCCTCTCCTCGCCTCCCCACTTATTGATGTCCCCAGTGTCTATTATTTCCATCTCTGGCATCTACACCATTTTAGATTTCCACCGGCGATGCACAAGTGTTCCAGCTTGACTGTCCTTTACTATATGTATTACTCGTTTGTATTTTTTCTTGTCTGAATTGACTATTTGTATCCTTTGTCCTGTTAACAACTAAGTTGTCTTTCTCTTTTCTTCTTTTCTTTCTTCCCTTTATTATTTATTCCTACTGTTTTTAGAGATTATATGTATTTTGGGGGCATTAGGGGTTTTTTTTGTTGAATATTTTTCTTTTGCTCCATTGTTCTTTTATCTTTCTTTAATGACTTTTTCACTGTGTGGATCTTTTCAATGTACTCCAATATGTTTTAGTAGTTGTTTATTCTGCACCTGACCTTGAGTTCTTGCTTAGGAAGGTGTTCCCCTACCCAAGATTAGAAAACCATTCCCCTGTGTTTAATTCTGCTTTATTTATAGTTCAATTTGATTTGATGATGTGAGATAGGGAACACACACATAATGGATTTTACTCCCGTAGAGATAATCATTGTTCTTAGAACATTTGTTGTGTAGACCATCCTTTTCCTATTGTTTTGAAATGTCCCCTTTATCATGTTCTAAATTATCTATCTATCTATCTATCTTAGTCTTTTTTGACTATTTCTGAATGCATTGTCTGATTCACTATCTATTTGCTCTGACCAGTGTCACTTTAAAATGACGGTTTCTAGTAAAGTCAGAAAATGATGATCACCTTAGAAGGTGTGTGTATTCTGAGAGACCATCTTTAACTACTTTATTTCTCTATCTCAATAATTTTTAAGCCTGAAGGCAGACATCTGGGATTGTTTTAAAGATAGAAACATACTTTAACTCTAATTTTAGGACAAAATGCCTGGAAGTCTGTGGGCACTACAGAAGAGATGTAAAAAGAGATGCTGTGGAAATTGGGTCTATTGATTGAATAAACAACACAAGAAAACACTTTTTCCCCCGTAAATCTTTTCTACTATTTTTACCTATTTACACTGAGTCATTTTCATTACATGGATGTGTTGAATTGTCTCCTTGGGCAGGTGCAGAAGCTTCACTATTGGGTGGAAAGCAGAAAGATGCTACACATTGTCGTCTTCCAGGGAGAGTTCCTTCAGTCATGGAGCATTCAGAGAAACAAGAATTAAAGAAGATACTGACCAAAGTTACATGGGAATAAAAGTCTTTGTTGTTGGCAATGAATTTCATTCCTGGATTCCCCTAGACTTGCAGATCTCCAGAAATTATACATATACCATATCAGCTGTCAGGTGTTTGTTTTCATTTGCAAGACACGTTAGGAAAAGGTGGTAAAATGAAGATTTTTAAAAACTTTAAAATTGACATGGATAAGTTTGATTACATACTATCAGCTACTATGATATCAGTATCATAAATATACTTTTTACACAGGTAAAGCAAACTATTTTAAGTCCTTACCTATATAAGAGTCTTTTTTTGTGTGTGCTAATAATCCTTTTATCTATATTGGAAAGTTCTCCTGAAAATTTTGGTAAGTATTATTCTGCATTTATTCAACATGGAAGATTCCCTCAAGCTCGTAATGATTTTCTCAATAGAAATGATCAAATTTTAATTTTATTATATTACTGTTTATTGTGGAGTACTGATTAAAAATTTTTTACTGTTAATTTTATGGATAATTACTGATATTTCTAAGTATTTGGAACTTATTTTATTTTTATAGATTTAGATGTTTTGGACTAAATTTGTAGCAATATACTCCATACAAAATCCAATGAAAACACAGTCAGTTTTATTATAACTCCATATTATTTGTAGCATACTTCTATTACAAGTATTGGAATCTAAGGTGATGTGACAAATTTCTTCTTGCTTTGATGTTGAGTCAAAAGCTGCTTTATGTTTCATTTTTTTGATCATTTGGAAATCTGAAATAAAATAAATTATAAAATTAACTTTGATACTAGGCTTGAAAGTAAAAAAAAAAACACACCACTTACTTTGAAAGATATTTTGCTTTCTGTAATTTTCAGACATAGCTTAGAGAACATACTTAACCTTATATAATATTCAAAAGTAAATCTGTGATTTTTTTAAAGCAGCATTTCAGTATTAGCTTATCAAGTGGTGGATGAAACTACTCTTCTTGTGTTTGAAGAATGAGATTACTTAGTATCTTGCACAAAGTGGGTAATATAATAGAAACTTGGTACTTGATTTATCATACCCTCTGAGTTCTTCCAAATGTTCTGAGTTTCGAGACACATGTTCCACTGTGCATCCTCTAAACTCTCCTAAAGAAAAAAAAAAGGATATATAAAATTAATGACATGTCATGAAAAGTTTGTGGTAGTTTTGAGCTTGAACCTGGGAATTGCTTTTCAGAGATATCTGAGCTTATCACCTATATGATAAGGATATTTGTATCACCAGGACAGATTGTATTGTCCAAACAATATCTCCCACTCCACATGTTTCTACACAGTATGGTCTTGTCAACCCCCAAGAAGAGGCAGAAGCGAATTCTCTTCTTCTTGAAATTGGACTAGTCCTAGACTCTTTCATAATCAACAGAATGTGGAGAGAGTAGCACATGACTTCTGAGATTAAGACAGAAAAGGCTATGCAACCTCTTACCTGGTTCTCTTAGGTTGCACATGACTTCTGAGATTAAGACAGAAAAGGCTATGCAACCTCTTACCTGGTTCTCTTAGGTTGCATTTTTTTTTTTTGGAGGAAATCAGTCACCACATAAGCCCTAACATCCTGAGGCTGCTATGCTGGAAAGGCCATGTATAGATGCTCTCTTAGATGGTCCCAGCTGAGTCCAGTCTTCCAGCCATCCCAGGCAGGCCTTTCAAACTAGTCAATCTCTCAGCTGAGTACACATAGTGACCTCCATCAATGTCCAACCAAGACCTGCCTTAATTCCCAGCCCACAGAATTCTTGTGACATAAGAAATGGCAATTGGAAAGGCCACCTATTGTGGAAAAGATGACTTTAAAACATAATATGCTAAAGGGAAAATTCAGGGAGCAATATAAAGTATAAAAACAATGAAGTCCAATATGAGAAGTTTATATATATAAATAATCATGTTAATTTGTTACTTAACTTTTTTTTTTTTTTTAGTTGAAGTCTTACTCTGTCACCCAGGCTGGAGTGCAGTGGTACGATTTTGGCTACTGCAGCCTCAACCTCCTAGGCTCAGGTGGTCCTTCCCCCTTAGCCTTCTAAATAGCTGGGACTATAGGAGTACACCACCACGCTTGGCTAATTTTTTAATTTTATTATAGTGACAAGACCTTGCCATGCTGCCCAGGCTGGTCTCAGATTCCTGGGCTCAGGCAATTCTCTCACCTCAGCCTCCCAAAATGTTGATATTACAGGTGTGAGCCACCACAGTCGGCCACTTCATTTCATACCTGCTTTTGCTTTTGACTTGAATCTACTGGACTAATCTAGAAAGAAGGCTCTTTATTTTTATTTGTTTTACCACACCCAGCTAATTTTTTGATTTATTGTAGAGATGCGGTCTCACCAAGTTGCTCAGGTTAGTCTCGAGCCCATGGGCTCAGGCAATCCTCTCACCTTGGCCTCCCAAAGTGCTGGGATTATAGGCATGAGCCACTGTGCCTGGCCCAAGAGGACTCTATTCCTGCTGATGACAGGTCCAGTTTTCAGCTCCCCCCATTCCTGTATTCTACTGTTCCTAACTCTCTTTACATTTTTTATTCTGTCCCCATCTTCTACTCACTGCAACTCCTGCGACATTTTCACTGTACCCTTTGGAGTACTTGGCCCATTATTTCAGCAAAGTGCTCCATATCCTCCCCCTACTTTCTGAAATTCCTTTTACTTTTTTGTCCTAACAGAAACGTGGTTCCCCTCTGAAGATATTACCAGTCCGGAAGCCAATTTTTGCTTTTGCTTTTCTGTCTTCTCACTATTGGACCTGGAGATGGGTAGGTGTCTCTCCTCCCTTTTGCTCTTACAGGACATACATCTTCCCTCTTTCCTTTTCTAAAACTCATGTCATCAGATTATATAGTCCACTGTTGTCACTATTGCTGTGATCTGTCCCGAAATGGGATTGTTCCCAGTTGATTCTATCACTGTCACATTTTCACTTTACTACTACTTTCTTTTTAATTTAATTTAATTTTTTTTAGAGACAAGGTCTCACTCTGTCACATAGACTGGAATACAGTGGTGCAATCATGGCTCACAGCAGCCTTGAACTCCTGGGCTCATGCCATCCTCCTGTCTCAGCCTCTCAAGACTATCATTTTCTTAATTTAGCAATTTTCATGTACATGTAGAGGATTGTTCCACCCTAAGCCTCAATTCCTTGAGCTCCTGTTCTCTTAGACTTCATTCTTCATCTTACCATAACCATTAATTGCTATTGTCATACTTAAACCTTGCCATCACTAGTAATGGCAGGCACTCTCAGTCTCAGTTTCCTGCATTTCTTTTCTTTTCCCTTTTTTTTTTTTTGAGTTGGAGTCTCACTCTGTTGCCCAGGTTGGAGTGCAGAGGCACACTCACAGTTACCCCAGTGTCGACCTGCTGGGCTCCAGAGATCCTCCTGCCTCAGCCTTCCAAGTAGTTGGAACTATAGGTGTTCACTACCACACCCGGCTAAATTTTGATTAATTGTAGAGATGAGGTCTCTCCAAGTTGCCCGGGCTAGTCTTGAACCTGCAGGTTCAGGCAATCCACTTGCCTCAGCATCCCAAGTTGCTGGGATGACAGGCTGAGCCACTGAGCCCAGTCAGTTTCCTGCATTTCATGACTTGATTGCCCCCTTCCCAGACCACGCCTTCTAGCATCCCAACCCTAGCAATCCTTCCACTCCATTGCAACCTCTGATTCTACCACCTTTTCATTGTTCCTTCTTGTTTGATGTCTTCTCTCTTCATCATACTGTTTAAATTCCTTGACTTCCTCTCTTCCCACCTTGTCATGCTCCCTTTGACAAAACTGTAGCTCTAGTTAATTTCGACTCTCTGCCTGTACCTCTCTTGCACTGTATGGCTCAGTAGAGCTGGAGAAATATACAACCAGTCTGGTAGACCTCACTTTAGATTCATGGCCACGAACATTCGGCAGACCTTCGATGCTCTCAGGTCATTCTATTAAGCATTCCTAGTCCTCTCATTCTTCCACTTTCTTAGATGACTATGAGTAGGCAACTCTTCCATTTTCTGAAACCTGCAACCCTCCACTTGAACCTTCCTTCTCAGCTGCTGATTTATTTTTCAGTTTCATAGAGGAAATAAAAGATAGTAGGGAAAATCTCTCACAGGCTCTGTGGCAAGAGTTACTCACCCACCTGATTCTGTTGCACATACTCTGCTTTCCTTCCTATTCCTAGCAATGAACTACCTAAGGTTAGTTCCTCTACTTCACTAATCTTACCCCTTCCATATACTCAGTATCTATATATTCTGTTCTATGATGGGGGACCCCCTAAAACTGGAATTTATTTGTTAGAAATTGTGTATTTATTCTTAGATGTTTAAACTTCAGTCATCTTCAAGGCACTCTACATTTGATGCAATATACCTATTAAGATACTTTTTCCATTGCTCAAAACAGTTTTTTTTAAAGGATATACAACATTTTATTTTTAACATACACATTTTGAAACAATGCCATATACGTTATAGAAAGGCACATAATGAGAAACAGTATCCATAATATACCAACTGCTGGACTGTAGCTAGTTTGGAGAACATTCAAAATCCATTTTATATCAATATGAAGCTATGTACATCCTTTGAAGTGGGTAAATAGTTCTGTGCTCTCGAGTAGGAAGACTCATTTTTCCCAAATTGTGAGCTCTTTCTATGTTCATCAATTTTCAAAACAGTTTTTGAACTCATCAATTTGGATACCTTTTAGCGCTTCTGCCATTTTTTTGTGTCACCTCTTCCACATTGGCAAAACATTTCACTTTGAGAACTTTTTCATCAGGGAAACAAAAAAAAGTTGCTTGGGGTGAGAGCAGGTGAATAGGGAGGGTGGGGCATGGGGTCATGCCATTTTTGGTAAAAAACTGCTGAACACTCAGTGTGGAGTGTGCAGGTGCATTGTTATGGTGGAAGAACCAATCACCTGTTTGCCACAACTTGGGATGTTTCTTTTGCAAATCATATTTTACAACATTGCTAGCTGGTACATTGATGCTGATGGGTTCCTGGAGCAAGGGAAGCCTGTACTACATGGGTCCACCTCCTATCACCCCAGAAAATAAAAAAAAAGATAATTCTAGTTTTTTGGGGGAGGGTTCCCCTCATGTATACTCTGTCTTTCCTCCTGTTTCTAACAATGAACTATTTAAGGCCAATCCCTTTACTTCACTTCATCCCAAAGACATGGCTTTGTTAATCCTTTCTGCACCCCATTCATCAGTGCTGCTGCTCTCTACTAAATCTTTCCTATCTTCAGAGAACTACTTATTTGAAGCCATATGATTATGTTTCTACCAATGGATGTAGACAAAGTGATAAACAGTCATGTGTTGCTTAATAACAAAGATACATTTTGAAGAAATGTATAGTTAGGCGATTTTGTTGTTGTGTGAACACCAGAGAGTGTACTTATACAAACCAAAGTAAAGACTACTACACACCTGTGTTCTATGGTGTAGTCTAGTGCTCCTAGGCTACAAACCTGTGCAGTGTGTTACTTTACTGAACACTTGGTGCATTGTAAGTATTTGTGTATCTAAACAAACCTTACATAGGAAAGGTAATGCATCAGACTATGATGTTATGATGACTACAATGTCATTAGGCCATAGAAAATTTTCATTATTATCTCATGAGTGATTGCATATATATCAGTGGTGATTGTCTATGTGGTCTGTCACTTATGGAAATGTTAAGTAGCACATGACTGCATACTGCTTCTAGGCCTGAGTGTTAGACATTGGGTACTTGTTCCTCCTTGAACTTTCTCTTTAATCTTGAACTTGGAACACTAGCCCTGTCATTCAGATTCTGTCATGTAGACAATTACAACATCCAGACAGTGGTTCTCAACTGGTGGTGATTTTACCCGAAGGGAAATGTCTGCAGATATTTTTGGTTGTTATAAATGGCATCTCATTGATAGAGGTCAGGGATGATAGAGGTCTTACAATTCACAGACAGTCGTTCCTCACTTTTTCCTCAATAAAAAGTTGTTCAGCCCATTTCAATAGCACAAGGTTGAGAAGCCCTTCCCTGGGGGATGGTAGAGTAACAAAACCTGAATGCCTGTGAGACCCTCTCATAAATGTAGCCAGCTCACTTCAGAATTAAGGGAGAAGCCAAGTTCCATATTCTTAAGTTACTGTACTTTTGGGACTCTTTGTAATAGGAGCTTAGCCTTTATGTAAGCTAATGTGTTCTATCTTTCTTTTAGGTAAAGAATTACTTTGAGATTTTCAGTTTAATATTATTTTTATTGTATCACAATATATGGAACCATACTAAATATCCCAATGCCTATTTTACATTATCTAGTATCTTGAACTCAGCATTCCTTTTGCTTGGCAGGATGGAATAATATCTCTTAAGGTGCAGCAGTCTTTAGATTTTCAGGTTTAAATTATGCCTGACTGGTCTCAAATAATTGTTCAATATTCATTCCCTGGATTTCAAGGGAAGGTGGTTTTTCTTATGGAATATTTCCCAAGTAAATTCTCTGAGAAGAGTAACTGTATCTGCCATTACTCTTGCTACTCAACTTGGGCCACAACTACTAGTTTAAATCAAGAACAATTACACATTCTGTGCTAGGAAGCCTTAGCAGTGATTCAATTACATGTGGAACATTTAAAATCATCATCCAGGTGTTTGATATTTCTGTTCATTTGCAACAAATTGACCAATACAGGGTTGTTGACTCTTGGTTCCGTCATTGCAAAAACACTCATTTTGATTCTAGCCTAGGTTTTGTGCTGTGGGTCTGACTTATTGTGCTGTGGGTCTGACTTATGGTGTGATTTGAGGTATTTGATTGGTGGGACTTCAAGGGAACTGGAAGACTGGGACCAATACCACTCTATCAAAAGAGGCCCAATCAATAAAAAGTTGATGTGTGGATGTTGCTTATACTATTTACATTTCAGTAAAAATTGGCGCTTCTCTGCTGCTAATAGTTAAGACTCTCACATGGTAGATTCTCTTGAGTGGGTAACAAAAGAATCTCATTTATATCACCCTTAGCCTATACTTTATTACAGCAATAGATAAGTCAGCAAATGCTAAATTGTTAAAAACCCACCACCTCATCACTTTATTTTAAAACAATGGAATGTAATTTTATATAATACAGTACTTACATAAACAAGATTTTAAAAGACTGTCTGTTGAGAAATATGAGTTGAAATAGAGAAGACATTATTACCTGGCATTTTGGTGACTGGAGAGACAAATGAATTTTTATAATTTGGCATGCAAAACATTTTTAGTGGCCTTAGTCTAAAAAGTGGTAAATAACAACTCACTCATAAAGGTTGTGTCACAGTTTATAGACTAGACCCCTGGTAATGGATTCAACCTTTGCACAACAAATCAAAAGTATTGTGTGTTCACATGAATATACAGTAGTCATTACCTTAAATTTAAAACTCACTGCAAGCAGCTAACACAGAGAGCAGGATATAAAGGCTGTATTGTGTCAGTGTGGTCTGCAGAGAATTTCTTCATATGGTTTTTGCCGTTTTGAAATATATGTTGCAGTTCAAAGCTAAAGGGATTACTTTTGAATAGTCATCACAGAGGTTGATTACACTCATATAGCATAGTTAGCTGGACCCTGCAGGCTATCATTCCATTAGCGATGCTGGTCGTGTTGTTGTCAAAAAGTTGATCACCTAATGTTAAAGAACTGTGCTTCCTGTTGACCTTATCCAAATGACTCAAAAGCTTTTGTTGAAAAATAAAACTCAGATTATGCCTTATGCAACTGATTAAGAATAAATACTGTGTACAAAAAATGCTCATATCTGATGGGTGATCTTGGCATTAAGCCATTATTAAGAAAGAGATATTTTGCTTTTGTGTTTCAGTACATTTTACTTAAGTCATAGATTCAATTTTAGTAGAAATAGTTTTATTAGAAATTTGGTACAAACAGTCAAATGTAGTAGATACTTCTCTCTCACTGATTGTAAAGAGTCTCAGAAATTGATTTCTGAAAAAGGAACAGAAGTCTCTCCCTTCCCCACCATGAATTTAAGTCCTCTAAAACTAACACCATGGAAATAAGCCAAGATATTGATGTTAATTTAATTGTGCATCTACAATCATCTAATAACAATATGATTTTAACAAGGCCACCATTGAGGAGAATAAAGTTTTATTTGGGGTAAATATGGACATAACCTGAAAATTAGTCATTCATATTTGATAACTTAAAAAATCATTTCTAATAAATAAGTAAATAAAAATATTTAACTGTTCTTTAGACAATGGTTGTACCCTTTCACTCATTTAACCACAACCATTGAAGAATTTTAATGAGTTAAATACATATGTATTTGAAAGCCTGGAATCCATGATCAATATAAGGCATATTTAGATAAGCTTGACTTTTAACCTATTTTATTATGAATTAGTCACAAAAAAGTAATGAAATGGAAGTTTATCTTTGGGAAAGATATTGAAAGTCATGGTTTTATTATTCAAAATAACATATATGAAATTTTCATTAGAATCACATTACAAAAACTGTCCTTTGGGAACAAAGATGATATTGAGGCTATCTCAGTGGAACAGCTAGTCCTTGAGTCATGTTCCCAGGAGTGGTGATGGATTGGCACGTGGTGATGGATTGGCACAGACATGTGTGTGCTTCTTTGGCATAGTCTCCCTTGTAGCTGATGGTGTGTAGCTGATGATGTGTAAAATGACTGGTCAGGGATACAGGCTGTGATCCTGGAGCATAGCCAGGCACTAATTTTGGCCTCATTAGCACTGTTCTCCTAATCAACTGAACTTTTCAGCAAGTGGAAGTTGCCTAATATTTCTTGTACTTGCTTGCCTTGAGCCACGCCACTTGATACCCAAATAGAGGAGTGGGCATCAGTCAGGAGGAGACAGATGGCACATGCAACTGGGATTTTGAAGAGGTTTTAATGAAAGAACTATTAAGAGATGAGGGCAGGGCTAAGGAGCTAACAAGGGATGTCTAGGCACCCAGGGACTTGCAATAGAGGGATACCATGCCAGTATCATCCCTGGGCCTGAAGGGCAAAATGAGAGGATAGTGCCTTTGGAACTTGAGTGAGAGATGGAGATTTAGAAAAGGAACCATCCAACAGAATCTAGAATCAGCAGTTGTAGTCACAGCTGTCAGAACTGAGCTGAAGTAAGTGGTAGAGGGATAATATCATAACCTCTCTACCTTCCCGACCTCTGATATGCTGGTCACTTCCTTTGGCTAAATCCATACAAGGAAGCTGGGAAGTCAGTTTTCTGGGACACAGAGCAGAGATGGCAGGAGAATTGAAGGAGAATTGATTTCTCTCTCTCTCTCCCTCTGTGTGTGTGTGTAGGGGGATGGAATAGGAAGACAAATGGCATATAATAATCACAATGTGCAAATGTTATCTTTTAGCAAAAATTCAGTCATGTGAAGTGTGGTTTAAGAGTTAACATTGTTGCTGCTGGCATATGATTTGGTGTTTCTTTTTCCTTCCCTTTTCTTTTTCTTCCTATTGTTATCTTTTTTCTCTTCTTTTTCCTCCTCTTCCTCTTTCTTCTGTAATATTGGTTTGTCATTCATGGCACTTCTCATCTTAAGGTTTGTCAAAATTTTATGACTCAAAGCCTGAGATTATAGAGTTAATCATACTTTACCAAAAAACATGTGAGTTTTCTCAGTAACACTTTCCTACTTGATAATACTTTTCTACTTTTTTCTTTTGCTAACCAACAAAAAGTTAACCTGTCCTATGTTCTGAAGTAGAAATCATGATGTGGCAATTCTGTATCTGATGAGTATAATAATCAAGATATAAACTTCTAAGGTAGGCATCGTCTTTCAGATTTGGGTGGACTCATCAAAAACTGACATGTCTTCTTTTATATTACAGGATCTGGTATATAGTAATTCCATTTCCAAATGCTTCCATTAATATGTGAAGCCTATAAAAATTTATGTGAGGATCAAAAATATATTCCAACTCAAAATTATAAGTTCTTTCTTTTTCCCTTAAGCACCATTATCTTGAATAAATGGAATGAAACTAGACCTGGATGAAGCATTGAAGATATCACATTGATACAGAATTATACTGAGTTTCTTTTACTGGGTATCTAAACTTTTAATGAGAATATCTGATTTAGATCTAATAATATGTTCAGACACTAGTACTTTCTCAGGATAAATAAAGAGTGTGTTCATGTTTCCATATAGTTATTTTTATTTCTCCTATTGTTGCTACATTTAATATTAAATTTCTAGCTAAGATAGAGCAATAGAGATCCAATTATCCTCTTTCCTGAAACACCCCTCACTAGAACCTGACCATGCTAGAACCCTTGTATTTGATTTCCTAGCCTCCAGAACTTTGAAAGAAACATGTTTGTTATTTAGGTCACCCAGTCTACGTTACTTTGCATAGGCAATATAACATCCTGAACTGACTGACACAAGTGTACCAATGAGGAGAGAGAACTATACAGAGTGAGAATTCTGGAAATCGGCAGAGGTCAACTTCAAGTATTTGGCCAAGTACAGATCAGAACACATGTGTGAAGAAACTACCTGAGGCTAGGGAAAGAACATCCTAAATGGATGTGAGTAAACAGTACACAGTCTCCCCAAAAGGCTGATACTACCTGTTAGCACCAGTCATATTGGAAAACTCCATAATTCACAGGGCACTGGATATAGTTCTTAGAAGAGTGTTGCCTCAGAGATGGGCAATAGCTATCCCTAGACTAAACCTGACTCTGACTCCAATGAACAGACCTTGAAAGCAAGACCTGAAAGGACCAGACTGCTTCTTAGTAACTTTATTGCATCTCAGAATGAAGTTCAAGAATATTATGGTACACAAAACCAGCACCCAAAAGGACAAAATTTTACGGTATCTGGTATCTAATAAAACATTACAAAACATGCAAAAAAGGCATAAGGAGAAAAAAATCAATCAAAATATATTCAGATGGATCTAGTTGCTACAATTAGAAATAAAGACACAAAAATAGTAACTATAACAGTATTTTAGACATTAAGAATGTTAAGTAGAGACATGGAGACTAAAATGAAAAAAAAAAATGAACTTGAAGACATAGTAGTGGAAACTACTTAAAATAAAAGGAAGAAAAAGAGTAAAGAAAATGAACAGATTATCAGTGAGCTGTAGGACAGCTTCAAGTAGCCTAATATATATATTATTGAAGTTCTGGAAAGAGATACTGAAAAATACTGAGATAAGAGAACTCAAAAATATTTTAAAGAAATTATGGCTGGAAATTTTCTAAAATTGTTGAGCATGATAAACTCACAAACTCAAGAAGTTCCACAAATCCCAAGCTTAAGAAACTTAAAGAAAAAGAAAAAGAAAAACCTGTCAAACCTAGAATTCTATACCCAGTGAAAATATCTTTCAAAAATGAAGGCACACAAAAAAGAAGGCATTAAAGACTTCTCAAATAGATAAAAGCTAAGTAACTCATTATTAGCACACATGGGCAAGTCCTCAGGTAGAAGGAAAATGATACCAAATGGAAATCTGCATCTATGCAAAGGAATGAAAGCATCAGAAATGGCATGTACATGGGCAAATATAAAAAGGCTTATAAAATTGTTAAATTTCTTTGTCATATTTGATTTTTTGAACAAAATAGCATCGATATTGTTTGAAATTTATAACACATATACAAGTAAAATGTACAACAGTGTGTAAAGGTAGGAGGGGCGAAATGGATGCATGTTATGGTAAGATTCTTATGCTGTGTGTTACTATTGGTGGGAATGCAAATTAGTGTAGTCATTATGGAGGTTTCTTGAAGAACTAAAAATACAACTATTATATGATTCAGCAATCCTACTACTAGGTATTTATCCAAAGGAAATAAAGCCTATCTATTAAAGGGGTTCCTGCACCCCCATATTTATTGCAGCTCTATTCACAATAGTTAAGATGCGGACTCAACCTCAGTGTCCATCAACAGACAAATAGATAGAGAAAGTATGGCATATGTACACAATGGAATATTATTCAGCCATAAGAATGAACGGAATCTTGTCATTCACAACCACTTAAGTAAGCCTGGAGAACATTATGTTCAGTGAAGTAAGTCAGGCACAAAAAGCAAAAATACTTCATTAACATTTTTTTTTTTTTTTTTGAGTTGGAGTCTCACTCTGTCGCCCAGACTGGAGTGCAGTGGCCGCTCCCGGCCACCGCAGCCTCGACCTGCTGGGCTCCAGCGATCCTTCTGCCTCAGCCTTCCTAGTAGCCGGAACTACAGGCATGTGTTACCATGCCTGGCTAGTTTTTGATTTATTGTAGAGACAAGGTCTCGCCAAGTTTCCCAGGTGGGTCTTGAACCCACGGGCTCAGGCAATCCACTTACCTCGGGCTCCCAAAGTGCTGGGATTACAGGCTGAGCCATCGAGCCCGGCCGAAATGAGGATTTTGAGCGTTCACCACACAAAGAAATGACAAATGTTTGAAGTGATGGATATGCTAATTGCTGTGATTTGATCATTACACATTGTATATATGTATTGTCATATCACTCTGTATCCCATAAATATGTACAATTATTATGTGTCAACTAAAAATAAAAGAAAAAAAGAGATTCTCATGCGTTAAATTGTCTAATGTCACTTGAAGGTAGACTCTGTGAAAGATGTTTGCTGATCACTGTTTTTATAGTTTAGTTTACACTTTCAACTTTATTCTAGCTAAGAAAAAATCTCAAGATTTGAAAATCTAAAAATAAGAAAGTATGTCTCTAAACATTAATCTGAAAACTTATTCTTCTCATCTAGTTTCCTGATCTGAGGCTTGAGGAAAAGCTAATGAATTCAAGCAATAGCCATTTCATTATCACCCCTAAAGTTTAATTTGGTTTCTTGACCAAATTATGTGAAGAGCAATATATGTAGAATGAAACTAAATGCTGATAGACAGATAGAATCAATTTCTTTTCTGGTTCCTTTGTAAAAGTAATAGTTTGGAAAATATATAACTTTATCTTCATGTTCTTTTCATAAACAGACTACTTTAGAACAGAGGATAAATAAGTGATAATTTTTTTAGAAACTACTTTATTGAGCTATGATTGATATACTAAAAGTTGTACATATTTGATTAATAAAACGATGAATTTGGAGTTAAGCATGTCTGTGAAACCATTCACAATCTTTGCCATAAACCCATCTATCATCCAGTGGATGATTTTTTTTTTTTTTTTTGAGTTGGAGTATCACTCTGTCACCCAGACTGGAGTGCAGTGGCCGCTCCCGGCCACCGCAGCCTCGACCTGCTGAGCTCCGGTGATCCTTCTGCCCTCAGCCTTCCAAGTAGCTGGAACTACAGGTGCACACTACCACGCCCGGCTCATTTTGATTTATTGTAGAGATGAGGTCTCGCCAAGTTGACCAGGCGGGTCTCGAACCCACGGTCTCAGGCAATCCACTCACCTCAGCCTCCCAAGGCCTGGGATTACAGGCTGAGCCACTGAGCCAGGTTCAGTGGATGATTTTTTAAATGAATAATCTAGTGATGTGAAAATTAACATTTTTTGTTACAAACTTAAATTTTTGAACATAAGATTTCCAACGAAAAGATGCTGTAGGTATACAATATCAGTCCAAATATAATAATATGGGTAAATATGTTTCTGGTCAGACCCAAGTAGTTTCTAGAAATATATCTTCTTTGAAAACCCAATTAATTCCTTCACACAACCAAAAATTAACCAGATACAGTACTCATTTTTTAACATTTTCATAAGAATGAATGAGTCAATTTAAAACAATAACAATGAGAAATAAAATTTGAAATAAATCACCATTTTCCCAGGCAATCTATATGTTGTCTACTCAAAGTGTGGTCTTCAAAATGACAGCACTAGCGTAACCTGAAGCACTCCAGATCTAGTAAGTCAGAACCTGCATTTTAATAGGATCCGGAAGGGATTCCTTTGCTCATTAGACTTTGAGAAACGTTGTTTTACGGAACATTGTTGTAATACTGTTTTATGTAACTATTTAATGTAGGAGCAAAATAGCATGCTCTGCCAAAGTAGTAGTAGCTGCTTGTCTTTTGTTCAGTTGCAACATTCAGATAATAAGTAAAGATAATTTTTTTCAATGGATTGAGAACATTATTTTGTAGTAAGGATTGTGTTAGAACTTTATTTATTTAATTGTAAATTGACAAATTATAATTGTATATACATATTTATGGGGTACAAAGTGATGTTTTGATTTATGCATACAATGTGAAATATTTAAACCCATCACTTCAATTTCTTACCATTTTTTATGGTGAGAACATTTGGATTTTACTGTCTTAAGGATTTTGACATGTACAATACATTATTACTTACTATATTCACCACAATGTGCAATATATCTCAAAGAAAAGAACTTATCCTTCCTGTCTAATTGAGGCTCTATACCCTTTGACCATTATTTTCTCATTTTTCCCACCACTCCCATCCTTTGGTAATCATTCTACTCTTTGCTTCTCTATTGATTATTTTAGATTCCAAATATAAGTGAGATCATGTGGTATTTGTCTTTCTGTGCCTGGTTTGTTTAATTTAGCATACTGTTCTTCAATTCTAATCATGTTGCTGCAAATGACAGGTTTTCTTTCTTTTTTAAAAGGTGGTATAAAAATCCATTGTGTATATATACCACATTTTCTTTGTCCACTCATTGGCTGATGGACACTTAGGTTGACTTGGCTATTGTGAATAGTGCTGCAATGAACATGAAAGCACATGCTGAGCACATACTGATTGCAAATCCTTGGGTAAATAACCAGAAGTGGGATTGCTGTATCTTACGGTAATTCTATTTTTAGCTTTTTGAGGAGCTTCCATACAGATTTTCTTTTCTTTTCTTTTCTTTTTGAGTTGGAGTCTCACTTGATTGCCCAGACTGGTGTGCAGTGGCCACTCCTGGCCACCGCAGCCTCGACCTGCTGGGCTCTGGCGATCCTACCGCCTCAGCCTTCCAAGTAGCTGGAACTACAGGTGCGTGCTACCACGTCCGGCTAATTTTTTTTTTGATTTATTGTAGAGATGAGGCCTTGCCAAGTGGCAGAGGTGGGTCTCGAACCCGCGGGCTCAGGCAATCCACTCACCTCGGCCTCGGCGCGGGATTACAGGCTGAGCCACCGAGCCCGGCCCATACAGATTTTCATAATGGCTGTACTAATTTATATTCTCAATGTGTACAAGGGTTCCCTACCTTTCACATTCTTGCTGACACTTGTTACCTTTCATCTTTTTGAGACTAGCCATTCTAACAGGTGTGAGTTAATAACTCATTGTGGTTTTAATTTGCATTTCCCTAATGATTAGTGGTGTTGAGCATTTTTTAGTATGTTGACCATTTTCATATGTATGTCTTCTTTGAAAAATGTCTATTAAGGTCCCTTGCACATTAAATAATTGGATTGTTTTCTTTCTATAGAGTTATTTGAGTTCTTTATATATTTATCCCTTGTCAGATGTATGGCTTGCAAATATTTTCTCTCAATCTGCAGATTGTCTCTTCACTCTGTCAATGGTTTCTCTTTTTGTGCAGAAGCTTTTATTTTTATGTAACCCCATTTGTCTATTTTTGCTTTTGTTGCCTACACATTTGGGGTAAATCTAAGAAATCATTGCCTAGACCAGTGTCACATAGTTTTTCCCCTGTGTTTTCTTCTAGTCATTTTACAGTTTCAAGTCTTATGTTTAAGTCTTTAATCCATTTTGAATTAATTTTTGTATATGGTATGAGTTAAGCATCAAGTTTCATTCTTCTGCACATGAATATCCAGTTTTCTCAGCACCATTTATTAAAGAGACTGGATTGTACTATTGCTATAGTGTATTCTTGGCACCCTTTTTGAAAATAAACGAAACTTACTGGGTTTACTTCTGGGCTCTCTACTTGCTTCATTGGTTGATGAGTCTGTTTATGCAAGTACCCTGCTGTTTTAACTACAATTATTTTGTAGTATATTTTGAAGACCGGTAGTGTGATACCTCCAGCTTTGTTCTTTTTGCTCATGATTGTCTTGGCTATTTGTGGCGTGTGTGTGCGTGCGCGTGTGTGTGTGTGTGTGTGTTTCCAAATAAATTTTAGGATCTTTTCTATTTATGAAAAATTATGTCGAATCTCTCAATCACCATATCCTCTAGGTATTATTATCACTATTGTATAGATAAGAAAAATAAAGGTTGGAGAGAGTAATTTGCTCAGTATCAAACAGCTGATAAAGGATTCATTGGAGATTCAAACCCAGGTTCATTTGTATCTTCAACCCATGCTCACAGCTTCTGTACTTATTCTTACTTCAGTGACTTCAGAAGGAAGGTGAATAATAATAAAACCTCTCAGGCAAACGTATTGTGTTATGCTTAGAGAGGTTGATTTATTTGGGTTTGTGGCAAGAATTGCTGAAGGAAGTCTATTTATTCTTAATTGTTGTTTCTCTATTTAAGTTTTTTGTCTTTTAGACACTATTTCCAATGCAGCAGTTAAAAAAAACAAAAGCAAACAAAAACCACATACCACAGGCATCTCTGTGAAAACCACTAATCTGACATGGAGTACATGACAACTGAGCTTGGATTAGTGAGAAACTTCCTTCATGTAAGTTGTTGCCTATATTTCATTACACTTTGACTCAACTGCTAATGGATTCAGCTTCATAAATTCAGAAAAAGAAAAAAAAGCAATTTATTCGTGTTTTCATTGGAGCTGACTGCAGACGTGAAATTTCTCTAAAAATGCAAATCACTTAGTGCCACATAAGTGAAACTCGGTAGCTAAAGCTCTTAGAGGAAAATGCTTTCCCAGGGCTAATGTTTTTATGCCCAGTGATTGAATAAATCGATCTTTTTATTACAACATCTTCACTTAAGTTTTTATCCCTGGATGAATGTATCTAAGGGTACTAGAGGACTTTTCTTTATCACAAAGAAAATTGATCACACTTGTTAATTTGATTTTTAATCCTAGATATATCAAAATAAATACCATAAACAAGTGTAGAAGAAATCAATATAGATTTCTTCAATATCAGATTGATCAAAAAAGGATTTAGTAAGACTACAAGATGTAAAATACTAATGTACAAACAAAGTCCTTACTTATGTAATATGACTTTAGATAAGCTCAGTATAAACCTGGAACTATTTCTGAAAACAGAAATGGTGCACTTTTGCTGCATTAAAGAAAAATCCCCAGAAGGGCTACCTATCTAAGGTATTTAATGTGAACATTTGTTTTTAAAAGATTTCTTGTCTTTGGTCCAGCCATTCTTGTTAATTCATGGGGACACCATATCACTTTTTTTTTTTTATGTTACAGAAAGCAAAAATTACACTTAACAAGTGTAAAGTCAGTCATAAAAAATAGATAAAACAACAGTTTTAAAAGCCAAGATATCACAAGGAAAGGCTATCAGTCACTCTTTTCAGAGACTACAAGGACAATGAGAAATAAAAATCATATACAGACTCCTGAAATGCCACTAAAGACTGGCTCTGGGCCATTATGACATGTGTTTTGTAGAACCCAAGTACCAAACCAATTGCTCAACAGACACTCTTTAAATGTATTTTTTATTTCACTTGTATAATAATGAACGAGACAGAGAGTCACACTACTGCACCCTCAGAATGATTCAAGTTTTTTTTTTTTGAGTTGGAGTCTCACTCTGTAGCCCAGGCTGCCTCAACTTGCTGGGCTCAGGTGATCTTTCCTCCCCAGCCTTCCAAGTAGCTGGAACTACATGCACACACCACCACACCTGACTAATTTTTTGATTTTTATTGTAGACATGAGGTCTCGTCAAGTTGCTCAGGCTGGTCTCAAACCCATGGGCTCAGGCAATCCTCTCACCTTATCCCCCCAAAGTGCTAGGGTTATAGGCGTGAGCCACCGTGCCCAGCCTGATACAAGTTTTAAACTGCTCTTCCAGTGGTGAATACAGTTTATGTTGACTATACACCATGTCAGTTACTAATGGTAATCTCTAGTCATTTGTCATTCATTAAACAGGTATTTATTGAGTGTCCACCAAGTGAAAAACCACACATTTGTGGAATGGGTTCTGGGGAACAGTTTGTAGTAGTGTTCAAATGAGATGGATTCAGAAGTACATGGCTGAAAGGGGCAATGTGGAGTTCAATCTGCCCTCGTGGCATAACTCTCTAGATTAGTGCATGCTCCTCAGAGAAGAAATGAAATGTTTATGTACAGTTTTTAAAATTCAATAGGGGGTGCAGGGTTTCAAAACAAATACTGACTTTAACAGAATACACTTAAATACTTACCTCAGGAAAAACTAGTGTGCTGGGTTTTTCATGGTAGGACTTAGGTCCTCTGATAATGTGACTGTGGGTCACAAGTTTGAAAAGCAGAGAAACTCTGTGTTAGAGCATGTCTTCTCAATCCTGAACATGTGCACACTATGCAACTGTTTATATATTTTGACGAATAAAATAAGTAGAAGCTGTTTTCAAAAACATTTTTGTTGTTAGAATTTAGATATAGAATCATCACTTCTTTGTAATCTTCAGATTATCAACTTTTTTCTTTTGAAAAGTAATATATTTGTCTCTCTATTTGCAGTAACTTGCATGATGTCTTAGTAGAAGTAGAAGCAGAAGCAGAAGCAGAAGTGCCTGAGCTCGTGGGTTCGAGACCAGCCCGGTCAACTTGGCGAGACCTAGTCTCTATAATAAATCAAAAAAATTAATTGGGCACGGTAGTGCGCACCTGTAGTTCTGACTACTTGGAAGGCTGAGGCAGAAGGATTGCCAGAGCCCAGCAGGTCGATGCTGGAGTGATCGTGAGTGTACCACTGAACTCCAGCTTGGGCGACAGAGTGAGAGTCCAACATACACACACACACACACACACACACACACACACACACACACACACACATACACACACACAGAAGTACATACTTAATGTTTTCTGAATGAACATAGTGTGACACTTCTGATTTACTTTTAAAAATGTGACATAATAAGATGTGTCCTGGTACATAGCAGATGACCAATAAATATCTATTAGAAGACAGAATAAATGAATATGTATATTCTTGAGTTTTGATGAGAGCACAAAAGGCATGTACTAAAGACAAAGCTATGGGTTTAAAATAATTTTTAAAAATTCAGCAGCAAGATCTATTGACAATTTTTTTTTTGAGTCAGGATCTTAATCTCTCACCCAGGCTAGAGTGCAGTGGCACAATCATGGCTCCCTACAACCTCAAATTCAAATGATTTGCCTTCCTCAGCATCCCGAGTGACTGGGACCACAGGTGTGGGTCACCACACCCAGCTACTTTTTTAAATTCTGGAGAGACAGGGTCTCGCTATGTTGCCTAGACTGGTTTTGAACTTCTAATCTCAAGTAATCCTCCTGCCTCTGCCTCCCAGAGTGCTCGGATTACTGGCATGTGCCACTGCACCTGGCCTATGGCAAGTCTTTAATGAGTATATAAGAAATAGTCAACACAAAATTGTTTATATTTTGCAGTTTTTCTTGACTTCTGTCATTCTTTTTTTTTAACATATTTTTTATTTTAAAATTGTGGGATACGGTTAAGGGTTAGGTATACAAATACGCATTGTGCAGGTACCCTTGTTGATGAGGTGTATCCCCCCGTCCCCAGACAGATACTGACTACCATTAATCCCACCTCCCTTCCCCTCCCTGCCACCCCCATAGTTTCCCGCCACTGTCAATCCTTTTCTTATAGTATTACGATAGTTGTTCAAGGTCCACTTCTGAGTGAGAACATGTGATTCTCAGATCTTTCTTTCTGTGAGAGATTACTCTGTATTATAGACATAATATAAGCCTTCTTGTCAAAGTCAAGTATGTGTTGTTTTCCTTGAATGTGTTTCCCCTCTAAAATAAACTTCCCTTTAAACCTTAAAAAAAAGAAAGAAATAGTCTTTGAGAACTAGTTTTCCACTTGAATATATTGTTTGCTCACCTTATAAGTAAAGTAGGAAAAGTCTGATCTTTTAGTCATAATTTCTGAAGTGTTTGGGAGAATAAATGACATTTTAATTTTACAACTTCCTAAAATAATTTAAAATAATTCTTGAAGTTTAATAATTCCTGAAGGAAGATTTAAGCCACATAAGTTATCTTAATTTTCATGGATTCAGTGGTTCTCATGAGCTAAATAGTATCAAGTCACCTTTTCTAACTGCAGTTAATGTAATTGAAGTATATATGGGATAAGAGGAGAGAAAGAAGAGATATTAGAGTGGGAAGACTGTTTATCCTTACTACATACGTAATCTGCCTTCTTCAAGTTCACCTTCTTTGTTTCTGTTGCACTGTGGTTGGGTGGGGGACGGCTGTTTCTTACAACCAGACATATTGTATCTGGAAAGGCATTGTATCCATTATGCTTCAATGAATGAGACGCTACTAAAAAAACATAACATAAAAGTTTCTCGAAAAAGACTGCTTTTATGCCTAATTCCACATGAATGAATGAAGTTGAAAAAAATTTGTATTGTCTTATTACAAAAAGCCTATATTTAATTTATCTGTCTGCCGACCTACCGATCTTTCATTAAATTAATAGCCTGCGGCATTCTTAGCACCTTCTGACCTAAGAGTAAAAAACCTCAAATACCTTATATAGCTAAAGTTGTGTTGATTTGCTCCAACACTGTAGAGCATTCATCTCACATACTACTTGGGAAAGTCAAGCAAATTGACACATCAACTTGAATAGAGTCCCTTATACCTGTGTATCTAAACCGTCTACCGTGAGTCCCCTACACATGAACCTTCAAGCTGCAAACTGTCAGAGATACGAATATGATGCTTGCCTCTGTATGCCAGCTGTTGTACTGTACTGTAATACTGTGCTGGAAGATTTTAAATGTTTTGCTTATTTTTAAGGCTTTTTTAGTATTATTTGTGTGAAAAGTATTATAAACCTATTATAATACAGTATTATATAGCTGACTATGTTAGTTGGGTACCTAGGCTAACATTGTTGGACTTAGGAACAAATTGGACTTACGAACATGCTCTCAGAACAGAACTTGTTTGTATGTAGGAGATTTACTGTATTTAAACAATTTCCCTGACACAACCTCTGCCCTCACATCTCCTACTCAGTTATCTCTTACTCGGGCTGACCTGCTTCCTTGTTTAAATATTGCCATAAAATTACTCTTTTCTTTTTGACACCTGTTATTTTGCTCAGGGTTGTATGATGCTTTTCATTTCATCCATTGCACATATGTAAGGCTTTTAAAACAGATGTTACACAGACAACATATTTGAATGATGTTAAAGAGAGCCTATTGCTTTATGCCTATGACTGATGACTTGATGAGAACATTTCTTCTAACTATAAGATATAAACTGAGTTTTACACAGTAAAAGGGCTTAAACTCTGAAAAGTAAATGAACAGAATAGTCTCTACGCATTGTCATTATTATAGAAGAACTTCATTAAATCCTTTGTGAAAGAGAAAAAAAAATAGGCCCTAAGAATTCTGTAATTATTCCCTCTATGTCACAATCCTTACTTTAACAACTAATTATTTTTGAAATGATGTTACATGCATGTGCTACGATTTTTTTAAAAGAGCGGGAAAAATCTGTTTGAAACCCTCAATTACCATTTACTCACTTCTTCTTCCTGGGAGGCAACCACTGCTACTGGTTCTTAGATATTCTTTCAGAAACATTCCATATATTTATAAAAGGATAAAAGAATATGTATATGCACATACAAAAATATCATATTTATGCTTTATATTCATACAAATGCCATACTATGCATATATTTGTGCATTTTTAAAGACACAGTATATATTGGATATCATTCTCTCTCTTTAAATAGACTGCATTTTTTAGAGTGCTTTGGGTTCACAGAAAAGTTGAGTGGCAAGTACGGAGTTCCCGTAGACCCCTGCCCCCACACATGCCTATCCACTCTCACTTTTGATAGCCGGCACCAGAATGGTACCTTTGTTAAATTCGATGAGCCTGCATTGACACATCACTATCACCCGAAACCCATAATTTACATCAGGGTTCACTCTTGGCGTTGTGCATTCTTTGGGTTTTGACAAATATATAATGACATGTATCCACCACTAAAGAATCATATAGAATTGTTTCACTGTTCTAAAAATGTTCTGGGCTCTGCCAGTTTATCCTTGACTCCCCCACAGTCAAGGATTTTCTATTGTTTCCATAGTTTCACTTTTCCCAGAATGTTCCATAGTTGGAATCATACACAGTATGTAGTTTTTTCAGATTGGTTTCTTTTGCTCATTAATATGCATTTAAGTGCCTTCCATGTCTTCACAGCTCTTTTGTTTTGAAAGTCCTGAATAATATTCCACTGTTTGGATGTACCACAGTTTATTTATCCATTCACCTATTGAAGGACATCTTGATTGCTTCCAAGTTGTGGCAATCATGAATAAGCTGCTATAAAATTGGTGTGCAAGTGTTTATGTAGACACACCTTTTCAACTCATGTGGGTAAATACCAAGGGGCGCGATTACTGGACTACATGGCAAGAATATGTTTAGTTGTATAAGAAACTGTCAAATGTATCTTCTCATTCTCTTCATCATTCTCTTTTAGTACATACAGAGTAGCTTCATCTATTGGGAACAGTGGAATAAGATTCCGTGTATGGAGCTACTCTAATTTAACCAGTCATTAAATATTCCACTGAACATTTAAGTTGTTTTCAATCTTTTATGATTACAATGCTGAAAATCAGCCATTGTGCATATGTAAGGCTTTTAAATTTGTTCATGCTAAGGATTGGCGAGGAAAGAAGTGCCGGTAATAAAGACTGAGAAGGAGAGGCAGATAAAGAAAGGGTCAGCAAAGGATAGTTATCCCATATCCTGGAAAATACAACTTTAAAAACTAGGTCAGAATTGTCCAGTGACACACAAAATGGAATAGGGTGGAAGCTTGAAAATGTCCATTGGTATTGGCAGTTTAGAGGACATTGCTAGTATGAGACAATAGTGATAGTGGTCTGTGTAGAGATAGGAAGAAGTGGATTCGGAAGCATAATGGGGATGATTGTCATGTAATACAGGCTTCTGGAGGCTGACTGAGTCATATGGGGGTGGGGGATTCCAGGGTCTTGAGTGAAGAAATGGAGACAGAGAGAAAGTGTGAGTTTAAAGAAACTAGAGTATAACACAGTATCGAGAGAGGGATGTTTTATTTTCCTCAAAAAACAGCTATTCTTGACATGTATTTGGAAGATACAGGGGAAGGAGTATAATAGAATATAGAAAAAATTAAAGAATATTATGCAGCCATGAATAAGGACAAAATTATGAACTTTGCAGCAACTTGAATGGAATTAGAGTCTATAATACTGAGTGATCTATTGCAGAAGCAAAGAACTGAGTACCACATGTTCTCACTCATAAGTGGACCTTGAACAATTATCATAATACTATAAGAAAGGGATTGACAGTAGTGGGAAAATGCCAAGGGAGGGGGGCACACCTCATCAACAAGGGTACCTGCATAATGAACATTTGTATACCTAACCTTGAATTGTACCCCACATCTTTAAAATTAAAAATTAAAAAAAAAGAAAGAAAAAACAGGAATAAAAACAGTAGGTAGCAAGGCCTGGGGGAATGAGAACCCACAATGAGGTGTAGCCTTAAGAAGGAGGGTATGGCCGGGCTCAGTGGCTCAGTCTGTAATCCCAGCACTTTGGGAGGCCGAGGTGAGTGCATTGCCTGAGCCTGAGGGTTCCAGACCCACCCGGGCAACTTGGCGAGACCTCGTCTCTACAATAAATCAAAAATTAGCTGGGCGTGGTAATTCCAGCTACTGGGAAGGCTGAGGCGGAAGGATCGCCGGAGCCCAGCAGGTCGAGGCTGCAGTGGCCAGGAGCATGCCATTGCACTTCAGTCTGGGCGACAGAGTGAGATTCCAACTCAAAAAAAAAAAAAAAGTAGGAGGGGATGACTCTTTTTCTAAGGTTGAGAAGAGAAAACAGGGGACAGTCATGTCACCAAAATGAAAAGGAGGTCTAGAGGGTACCAGGGAGCAATGGTTACCCTATAACTTAAAGGAACATTGTTGTGAACTTGTTGCTCTCTTTCCGTTACTTGATAATGGGAACTCTGTGACCCATAGAGATTCAAATTTTAACTCTGTATCTCAACTGTTTTTGAGTCCAGGATTTATTTATTTATTTCCTTTATTTTATTTTTTATCAATATTTTTTATTTTGATATTGTGGGGTACAGCTTAGGGTTGGTATACAAATATGCTTCGTTCAGGCACCCTTGTTGATAAGGGGTGTCTCCCCATTCC
>NW_007253073.1:82761-84968 GCF_000164805.1 Carlito syrichta
TCCAGGTTGCTGTGAAATTCATGATTTTGTTCTTTTTTATGGCTGCATAGTATTCCATCGTGTATATGTACCACATTTTTTTAATCCAGTCCTCTTTTGATGGACAGCATGGTTGCTTCCAGGTTCTTGCTATTGTGAACAATGCTGTGATAAACATTCGTGTGCAGGTATCTTTTTGATAGAGTGATTTGAGTTCTTCAGGGTATATTCCCAGTAGGGGGATTGCAGGGTCATATAGGAGGTTGATATTTAGAGATTTTAGGAACCGCCACACTGTTTTCCATAGAGGTTGCACTAGTTTACACTCCCACCAACAGTGTAGAAGTAAGTGTTCCCTTTTCGAGTCCAAGATTTCTACCACCACTTCCCATTTTAGAATACCCAAAGGGAATGTTAGGCCAGGATTGGTTGTCTTTTGTCCAGCTTACTGTGTTCAGAGTTGGTTACTGATTGATAGGTAACCCTCTAATCTCTCTCTAAATCCTTGCTTTCATCTGTATTAGAGATTGGCTGCTCAGAGTATTTTCTAGCATTGTCCACCTCCAACCAGTTCAGTTCTTTTCTTTTCCTTGTTTGTTTTTCCCTTGATGTTCCTTAACTTTCTTTTTCTGAGCTGGCTAGTAATCTCTGTCGTACTGTAAACTGTAGATGAATCTTCTGTAGATTTTTGCATAACAAAGACCCATCATTTGACATTATCTTGGGGAGTCTAAATAAATGAGAGACAAGAGTTGAAGAGAAGCATAGGAATTAGATGTCACTCTCTTCGGACTACAGGATCTTAGAAAAGCTATTAGGCTGTGTATTGTTCCACAGGGCCTGGAGAGGTGAAAGAGCTCTTCAAAGGCAGGAACTGCTCTTGGTGGAAAGGGAAGTTCAGGTTGGTAGTACCTGGGGAATTCAGGAGAAAAGGGGGCAGCTGAGAGACTTTGACAGGATTTTGTAAGAACATACAGATACTACAAAGAATTATTAGATTGAATTATATGAAATTGCTGATGGTGTGAAACCATTTTTGACTGGCAAAAGTGATATTTTTATATAGTTCAATCAAAAGTTTTCCTAATTCTAAACTATACTTTTGCTAGTGAGTGGGGAATGGGGCACCTAACATCAATAAGTGTATCAGATCTCAAACCAGGAGAAGTGGGGATCAAAGGGGAAACCCTAACTTTACCTGTATGATGACCGCTTGTATACCTAATTCTGAATTGTACCCCACATCTTTTAAATAAAAAATTAAAAAGAAAGAAAATAAATAAATAAATTTGCCCATCCTTCGGCATCATCTGTTACCCCCCAGATATTCTTATGGCTCACTTCTTTACTTTATCCAGGTCTCTCTCCTGAAATATTACCTTCTCTGAAAAGTCTTCTTGTCCATTCTACCTAAAATGAAATTTCCCCATTCCATCATTCCCCATGGCACATTATTGCTCAATATCTGTGTGTGTGTGTGTGTGTGTGTGTGTGTGTGTGTGTGTGTTTAGCTGCCTAGATCCCCTCTAGTGAATAAGCTGTGTGAGAAAGGGACTTTATTTTGTTTTGTTTGCTGCTATATCCTCATGCCTTGGACAATGCCTGGTATGCAGAGATGCTTAGTAAATTGTTGGTGAGTGAGTGAATACGTTACTATATCTATTAGATAAATTGTGAATTACTGTGTCAAGGTTTTGTGTATTTTAAATATCAATATTGCCCAATTGCTCTACCTAGAGGTTGTATCTATCCCTCCACCAATAATAGGGTATATCTCCTGTATCACTGAATACTCATCAACATATTGCATTATCAAACATTTGTTGAATTGATACCTGAAGAATAGTTTTCTAAATTTTTAGTTACATTTCTCTCATCAAGAATGAAGTCCAAAGAGGAAGTCAAATTATCACTTTTTGCTGATAATATGATCCTATACCTTGAAAATCCAAGAGAATCTGTCAAAAATCTACTTAAAATTTATTAAAATTTATTTTAATGAGGAAAGTTTTCCAGGAATTTGCCAAGTTTCATCATTGCATCACACTTAATTAATCCCAATAAGGTGATAACATTAAGACAGCTGATTTCAATTGAGAAAGATGGAATTCTCCCCAAATCATTTCACAAAGCTAATATCACATTGATACCCAAACCAGGTAAAGATCCAACAAAAAAAGAGAACTACAGGCCAATATCTCTTATGAACATAGATGCAAAAATCCTCA
>NW_007253073.1:85163-185953 GCF_000164805.1 Carlito syrichta
ACAATAAACCCACAGCTAACATATTGCTAAATGGACAGAAACTGGAAACATTTCCCCTGAAAACCAGAACAAGACAAGGCTGCCCACTCTAACCCCTCTTGTTCAATATTGTGTTGGAAGTCCTAGCTCAGACAATTAGACAAGAGAAGGAAATCAGCGGTATCCAATCAGGAAAAGAGGAAGTCAAGTTATCCCTCTTTGCTGATGATATAATCCTATACCTTGAAAATCCAAGAGAATCTGTCAAAAACCTGCTTACACTGATAAAGGACTTCAGCAAAGTCTCAGGGTACAAAATAAATGTGCAAAAGATAGTTGCATTCAAAAGCAGGCAGAGATCCAAATTAAAAGCATAATCCTATTCACAATAGCCACAAAAACAAAAAACAAAATACCTCAGCATCTTCCTAACCAGAGAAGTGAAAGACCTTTACAATGAGAACCACTAAAACACTGCTCAAAGAAAAACAAACAAATGGAAAAATATTCCATGCTCATGGATAGGAAGAATCAACATTGTAAAAATGTACATCCTACCAAAGGCAATCTACAGATTCAACGCAATACCCATTAAGTTACCAACATCATTCTTCTCAGACCTAGAAATGACAATACAGAAATTCATACGGAAACATAAACAACCACGAATAGCCAACACAATCCTCAGCAAAAGAAACAAAGCAGGAGGTATCACATCTCGAGACTTCAAACTTTTCTATAAGGCTACAGTAATCAAAACAGCCTGGATTGGTAAAAGAAGAGGCATATAAACCAATGGAACAGGATAGAGATTCTGGAAGCAAAGCCTCAATTTCTCAACCAACTCATCTTTGACAAAGCCTCCAACAACAACCAATGGGGAGAGGAGAACCTATTCAGTAAACGGTGCTGGGAAAATTGGCTGATCACAAGTAGAAGATTGAAGCAGTACCTCTACCTATCACTATACACAAAAATTAACTCTAAATGGATCAAAGATCTAAATGTAAAAGCTCAAACTATAAGAATCTTAGAAAACGCAGGAGACACCCTTATGGAAATTGGAACTGGCAACCAATTCCTGATCAGAACCGTAAATGCCCATACCTTAAGAAACAAGATAGAAAAGTGGAACCTCATCAAATTAACGAGCTTCTGCAAAGCAAAAGAAACCATTAAGAGAGCAGGGAGACAGACCACAGAACGGGAAAAAATGTTTGCCAACAGTATATCTGACAAAGGCCTAACATCTAGGATCTACAAGGAACTCAAATGCACAAAAAGGAAAAAAAAAAAACAAAACAGCCCCATTAAAAAGTGGGCTAAAGACACAAATAGACACACTTCTCAAAAGAAGATATACGGCAGCCAACAGACACATGAAAAAGTGCTCAATCTCACTCATCATCAGAGAAATGCAAATCAAAACCACACTGAGACACCACCTAACCTTAGTACGAATGGCCATCATTAATAAAAACAAATAACAGATGCTGGCAAGGGTGCAGAGAGAAAGAAATGCTTCTACACTGCTGGTGGGAATGCAAACTAGTCCAACCTCTTTGGAAGACAGTGTGGTGATTGTCTAGAAAGAACTAGAAATTGACCTTTCATATGACCCAGCAATTCTGCTATCGGGAATATACCCGGAGGAACTCAAGTCATTGTATTATAAAGATACCTGCACAAGCATGTGTGTTGCAGCTCTATTCACAATAGCAAAAACATGGAACCAACCGTGTTGCTCATCGAAAGAGGACTGGATTTAAAAAATGTGATACATATACACGATGAAATATTACACAGCCTTAAAGAAGGACAAACATATGGACTTCGCAGCAGCTTGGATGGACGTAGAGTCTAACATACTCAGTGATCTATCACAGAAACAAAGAACAGAGTACCATATGTTCTAACTCATAAGCGGACCTTGAACAATTATCATAATACTATAAGAAAGGGATTGGCAGTATTGGGAAACTGCCGGGGGGTGGGTGGGATTGGCAGTTGAGGGAAAACTGCTAGGGGAAGGAGGGGCACACCTCATCAACAAGGATAACTGCATTGTCAACATTTGTATACTTAACCCTGAATTGTACCCCACATCTTTATAATAAAAAAAGAATGAAGTCCAGCATTTCTTCATATTAAAATTTACTTTTCAGTTAACTCTCCATGTCTTTTTTCTTTTTAAAGTTGGATTGTTAGTCTTTTGTTTATTGATCTATGAGATCTTTATTATGTAAAGGAGAGAAACTCTTTGTGAAATATGTAGATTTTTTTCCCAAGTTCATTTTTTATCATTTAAACTTGTTTATGACCTGTCTTTTGTCATGCAGGAATGTTTTATTTTTATGAAGACATATTGTCATTTTCTTTTTCTTTGGTCATAGTGTTTGGATGATTTCAGGTCTCCTATGGGTTAAAAAAAATTTGTATTGTTGTAAGAATGTGACTGACACTCTCTCAAGTAATCTACAAGCAGAAGGCAAAATAGTTTTAATCCTTACATCTTAATTTTGAACCCAGTCATCTTATTAAGTTATTGTTTATGAGAGTTTTTATTAGATTTTTAAGTTTTCAATTGAAGGATCATATTTATGTAAATAAGTTTACATTCTCCTCATCTTTTACCAGTTCTTATATCATATCGTATCTTCTTTCTTCATAACAATGCGAAATGATAGCAATAACAGTGGGCATCTTTGTTTTATTATTGTCTTTAATGGATTATTTCTAGAATGGATAATAAATGGTATTAATGTATTACAAGCATCCATTGAGATGATTATGTGATAATTATCTTTCAATCAGTCATTCATTCGACAGATACTTGTTCAGTCAGTGCCCACAATGTGCCTATGATCTAAGCTCTGGGGATATGACAGTTGTGAAAGAAAACAGTTTAAAAAAATATCCTGTTCTCACGGAGCTTGAAATTCTAGTAATTAAAGACAAAGGGTAAATAAATAGTAAAACAGATGACTATCAGATCAGAATATATGCCATGGAGGGAAGGGGTATAGGGGATGTATATATGTGTATGGGGGTGGTTTACAAATTTTAAAAGTCTGATGAGGTGGTCTTTGATTAAACTTCTAAAGGAGACAAGCCATGGGAGCAACTTGGAGAAGAGCAATGCAGGCAAAAGAACAGCGAGTACAAAGGCCCTGGAGTGGAGGTATGCCCAGGATGTTCCAGGAACAGAAAGAAGGCTTGTGTGGGAAGAGTGTGTAAGCAAGGTGGGGAGTAGTAGGAATGATTATCAGAGAGGATACAGAGGGCCAGATCTGGCAGGGTCTCATGGACTACTGTGAGGATGCTAGCTTTCTCTCCATGTGAGATAGGAAATCCCTCGGGCGGTTTTGAGCAGAGGGGTGACATCTTTAAACTTGTGTTTTGAAAGGATTAATGTGACTACTGTTTTGAGAATTGACTGTGTGGGAAGATAGACTAATACAAGCAAAAGATGGTGGTGGCTTGGACCAGAGTGGTAGTGGTGGAGACAGTAAGAAGTCACTTGACACCGGATATATTTTCAAGGAAAAATTGACAGTATATATGGACACATTTGATGTGGGGTGTGAGGACATTAGGATGATACCTCAGTGTTAAGCCTGTGCAAATGGAGAGAGGGAGCACCCATGACCCGAGATATGAAAGTCTAAGAAGGAGCTCCATTTGGGCCCACTTGAAGTAGGTTATTACAGTATTATTTTGGACAGTCAAAGTTTGAGATATCTGTTAGATATTCAAGTGGAGATATCAAGTAGGAATTATATATAGAAGTCTAAAATTCAAGAGAGAGGTCCAGGCTGGATACATAATTGTGAGGATCATTAGTGAACAGGTGTTATTTAAGGTCACAACATTGGGTACAACAACAAGAGAATAAGTAAAAATAAAAAAAGAAGAAATTAAAGCTTGAAACATGGGACACTCTGACATTTAAAATTAAGGAAGATGGAGTGGAACCAGTAAAAGATATGGGGAAGAAGCGGCTAGTGAGGAAAAAACAGCCAGTATGATATTTTGTAAGCCAAGTGAAGAAAGAGTTATCAACTCTGTTCATTGCTGCCAATAGGTCGAAAAAGATGAGGAGGACTGAGAAATGATGCCCGTATTTGGTAATGTGAAAGTCATTGATGAGTCACTGATGAGTTTGAGAAGAGCCATCTCAGAAGAAGGTAGGACTGAAAACCTGATTTGAGTGATTTCAGGAGAGAATGGAAAGAGAGGAATTAGAAACAACCAATGTAGGTAATTCTTTTAAAGAGTGTTGCTATGGAGTGGAACAGAGAAAGAAAACAGTAATCGATGGGAATTGTGAGATTGAAAATTTTTTTAAGATAAGAGGAATATTTATATTCCATTATATTTGTGGGGATTTATAAACAATCTGCTGAGAAGAATAATCTATAGAACATTTGATGTAGAGGGGGGCATTGCTGGAGGTAATGACTTTGAGTCAATGAGAGTGGATGAGCTATAGGCCACTTGCAGGGAAACTGGCCTAGGCTAGGAGCATGACAGTTAATCATTAGTAAAAGTGGAGAATATATATTGAGCAGAGGTGTAGGTGGATGGATAGATGTTGTGGTGGTATCTTATAGATAGAAGTTATCTTTTGAATGTTTCTTGGTGGAATAGGTATCACCAAGTGAGAGTGAGAATAGAGGAGGCAGTTTTGGGGATTTGAGTAAAGAAGACAAAAGATGCAATAGTTGGTTAGGGGAGAGAGAGAGAGAATGAACTAGGGAAATATGGAGATTGGGATTAACATTAAGGACCCTCTGTACGTTAGTTATCATGACTTGAAAATGAAATCAGTCAGCATGGCTGTATGGTTTTCTCCAGTAACTTTCAGTTGTAAGGATGCAATCAGGAAGTAGACAGAGAGTTGTATTTAGCTACGTTATGGTTTCATCAGGTGAGTATGAAGAAGAAAGAGAAGAAAGGGATGGATCACAGACTTTAAGCTGCTCAAAGAAATAAGTAGTGTTTCCATGTGACAATTTTTTTTCTGGAAGTTCTCAGGAAATTCATGTTTTTCAGGATCTGAGTTCCAGAAAAAATGATAAGTTGACAAATTGGGAAAACTGGTAAAATATCTGAACTCCCCTGTAAGAATTAGAGATGATCAATGTAAATATGTTTCTTTTGAAGGAACTGCATCATGGCTGCTTACATCAAGGTGAAAGCAAGAGCAGGAAATGCTGACACTTGGGAGACAAAGTGATGGTTAACATTTCTGGAACCATAATGAGAGCACATAAGAGAGGAACAATCATGATCTAGTCAGTTAAGTTTACTTGTGACTGTTGCCATATTATAAGTATGTGTTTTGAGCACTGCCTGCTGCCAATGCGAGTCATTCTTGCAAATAAAATAAATATTAATCAACTTACATGAGTAGTATGCTTCATACAACTCTTATCAGTGGTGTTCCAAGAAGTACCAAGTTTTGGAAGCAAAATAAGTTCTTAAGTTTGCATTTTTGGTATGTGATTCTGAGCAGTGCTGTTAAACTGCTAGGGGATTGGAATGGTACAATTTTTGAATACCATTCAATAATGTTTACTGGCATTTTCTAGTGTTTGAATACACGTTATAGGTTACAGTTCTTTGTAAGTTTTGGACTTGATATTTCTGTATTTTTTAGATCATAGACTTTAAAAATGTATATAATATGTGACGAGTATGAAGACTGTTTGGAAGCATTTTAAGAATAACATGATTTGGGGAATGCTATTTCTTGCTCCAAAGTACCAAAGATTAATCTGCTGGGGATTTGTAAACACTAGATCGAAATATGGACATGAGGAATGGAAAGAAATGAAAAAGTGATAGAATCAATTCGTCAGTTGATTGATAGAATCAAGTCATCAGTTGATTTTATTGTAGTAAAGGAACTGAAGACACTGGTAACAGTGGGACTCTTGAAATGGAGTCTATGGAGGGTAGCACAGTCATCAGTATTGAAAACGTCTAGGTTTAACTACAAAAATGAGCAGGTAAGACACACAGTGGAAGACAAGACCATTGAAGGAGAAGAGTAAAGATGTCAAGGAAGTGAAAGAAGGAAGTGAAAGAAGGATCATCATGCAGATATTGAAATTATCAAACACTACTAGACCTAGAATGGAGCTAAAAGCTTCAAGGGATTAGTAGGAGAGACAGTGAGATAGGCTATTACAAACCAGAAGAGGTCAGAGAGATTAGTCTCATTGCCTGAGATGTGTAGGCAAGTTTTTAGCTGAAAGAAGTGGCAATAAAGTCAAGGCTACTTGTCATAACTTTAGGTCCGAAGGTTTCAAAGATAAGAGAGAAAAACATCATTGTTTGATAGAAAATAATGTCTTTAGGGGACAGCCAGGTTTCAATGGGTATAATTAGCCAAGGAAGTATTGAGAGAAAAGGTAGAGGGAACTGCCTCGTCTGTGCATGAGTGTCTGAGGCTTGTTGGAAGGATCTCAGGAGTCGGGGAAAATTGGGAGATGGGATCAGAAAAAAGGGTATGTAGAGAACATTATAGGTACGAGAAACTTGGCAGATCAAGATATTTGTCATTACTGCATACACAGTGACAACAGATACTATGAGACTACTGGTAGTCACAGGCAGACAGTGGGGCATAGATTCAGAATATTCTAATTTAGTATAGATGTCATATGCTATGGAATTTAGCATCATATTTTGATTAATACTTGAACATTTGGATAAAATGTACATATGTTTTATATAATTCTGTAAGTATAATACATATCCTAATAAAAGAATTCATGAGCTTGTGTAAAATAATGACAGTCACAAACCTGGTTTCAAACTTGTTTTCCTTGAAAATATAGTAGGTTAATACTTAGTGGACTTTAGGAAGCATATTTCACAATCTTATTAGACCTATTTTAAAAATAGAATTCTACTTATACTACTTTATATTACTGTGTTATCTAGCTATAAAAATGGATGACTTATTGTTTAAAATCAACCAGCTTTCATCTTAAGAGTGAAAAATGCCTACTAAAAATGTCTTCCTGAGTGGTTTTCTCAACACCTCAAATAAAAGCTTAGGAAATAAAATGATTACATTAATGATTTTCAGATAAATATTGAAACAAGCCAGACTTTTATTAGCATGTGAACACAACATCTTTTCAGTGTAACCTAGACATCAACTTTTGTTTGGGAGATTACAGGGGTGTCTTTTACCACATAGGTGAGGTATTTTTTTTTTAATTGGATATTAATATTCATGAGACTCTTTAGCTTAAATTGTAGCTACAATAGCATCAATGATTTGAAGTGTTTCTACATCTTTTAAAAGATAAATAATAAAGTAATTTTTTCTTTTTTTTCCCTCTTTTAATTTTTATTTTGAAATTGTGAGGCACAGTTCAGGGTTAGATATACAAATGTTCCTTGTGTATGTACCCTTATTGATGAGGTGTGCTGCACCTTCCCCAGGTGGATATCGACTACTGTCAATCCCAGCTCCCCACCCGCCATCTCCCTGCAGTTTCCTGCTACTTTCAATCCCTTTCCTACAGTAATACAGTAGTTGTTCAAGGTCCACTTATGAATGAGAACATATGGCACTCAGCTCTTTGTTTCTGGGAGAGATCACTCAGCATTATAAACTCTAATTCCATCCAGGTTGCTGTGAAGTTCATGATTTTTTTCTTCTTTATGGCTGCATAATATTCCATTGTATATATGTACCACATTTTTTAAATCCAGTCCTCTTTTGATGGGCAGCATGGTTGGTTCCATGTTCTCGCTATTGTGAACAATGTTGTGATAAACATACATGTGCAGGTAACATTTTTATAGAGTGACCTGAGTTCTTCTGGGTATATTCCCAGTAGGGGGATTGTGGGGTCACATGGAAGGTCCATTTTTAGAACTTTTAGGAATCGTCACACTGATTTTCACAGAGATTGTACTAGTTTACACTCCCACCAACAGTGTAGAAGTGTTCCCTTTTCGCTACATCCTCTCCAGCATTATTTTTTGTTATCTCCATTCTGACTGGAGTTAGGTGGTATCTCAGTGTAGTTTTAATTTGCATCTTCTTGATGACTAGTGAGGCTGAACATTTTATCATGTGTCTGTTGGCTGCTCATATATCTTCTTTTGAGAAGTGTCTATTCATATCTTTAGCCCATTTTGTAATGGGGAAGTTTATTTTTTCCTTTTCAACTTGTTTGAGTTCCTTTTAGATCCTTGATGTTAGGTCTTTGTAAGACATGGAGACAGCAAATATTTGTTCCCAGTCTGTGGGCTGTCTCCCTGCTCTTTTGATGGTTCCTTTGGCTTTGCATAAACTTGTCATTTTAGTGAGGTCCCACTTGTCTATCTTATCTCTTCTGGCCTGAGCATTTTGGGTTTTGATTAGGAATTGGTTGCCAGTTCCAACTTCCATAAGCGTATCTCCTGCATTTCCTAAGGTTCTTACAGTTTGAGGTTTTACATTTAGGTCTGTGATCCATTTAGAATTAATTTTTATGTATGGGGATAGGTAGGGGTCCTGTTTCAATCTTCTGCATGTGGTCAGCCAGTTTTCCCAGCACTATTTACTGAATAGGTACGCCTCTCCCCAGTAGTTGGTGGTGGAGGCTTCATTGAAGATGAATTGTTTGAGAAATTGAGGTTTTGCTTCTGGAATCTCAAATCTATTCCACTGGTCTATATGCTTGTTCTTGTACCAATACCAGCTGCTTTGATTATTGTAGCTTTATCTTATAGTTTAAAGTCTGGGAGTGTGATACTTCCTGCTTTGTTTTTTTTATTTTTTTCTGAGGATTGTTTTGGCTATTCTTGGTCATTTATGTTTCCATATGAATTCCTGTATTGTTTTTTTCTAGGTCTGAGAAGAATGCTGCTGGTAATTTGATGGATATTGCATTAAATCTATAGATTGCTTTAGGTAAAAAAAAAAATCTTAACAATGTTGATTCTTCCAATGAGCATGGAATATTTTTCCACTTGCTTGTGTCATCTTTGATTTATTTGAGCAGTGAAATGGAGGACTTTCTGACATCACACTACCTCCCTAGGTTGAAACAAGAAGACACTGAGACCCTAAATAGACCAATAACAATTAAGGAAATTGATTATGTCATAAGAAAACTACTGACAAAAAAAAACCCTGGACCAGTTGACTTTCCAGTAAAATTCTACAAAACATACAAGGAGGAACTGATACCAATCCTATTGAAAGCATTCCAGGTGATTGAGAAAGATGGTACGCTCCTCAAATCATTTTATGAAGCTAACATCACATTGATACTCATGCCAGGTAAAGACCCAACAAAGAAAGAGAACTACAGGCCAATATCTCTGATGAACATAGATGCTAAAATTTTCAACAAGATCCTAGCAAACTGGATTCAACAACACATCTCAAAAATCATCCATCATGACTAAGTAGGCTTCATCCCCGGGATGCAAGGCTGGTTCAACATTCATAAGACCATAAACGTAATTAAATACATCAATAGATGTAAACACAAAAAATACATGATTATATCATTAGATGCAGAAAAAGCTTTTGATAAAATCCAGCACCACTTCTTGATAAAAACCCTCAAACATCTAGGCATACGTGGAACATACCTCGAAATAGTAAAAGCCATCTAAGAGAAACCCCAGTCAGCATACTCCTAAACAGATGAAAATTGGAACAATTTCCCTTGAAAACTGGAACAAGACAAGGATGGTTACTCTCGCCCCTCCTGTTCAACATAGTTTTAGAAGTTCTGGTTAGAGCAATCAGAGAAGAGAAGGCGATCAGGGGTATCCAGATAGGAAAAGAGGAAGTTGAGTTATCTCTCTTTGCAGATGACATGATTGTATACCTTGAAAACCCAAGAGAATCTACCAAAAACCTCCTAGCACTGATAAAGGACTTTGGCAAAGTCTCAGGGTATAAAATAAATGTACAAAAGACAATTGCATTTCTATACACCAATAATAAACAAACAGAAGCCCAAATAAAAAGCACAATTGCATTAATAATAGTCACAGAAAAATGAAATACCTTGGCACCTTCCTAACCAGAGACATAAAAGACCTTTACAATAAAGTAATTTTTTCTTTCCAATAATGTAAATGTTAGCTAACTAAAGAATAAATGTTAGGCAATTGGCCAAAGCATAGCTTAAATAAATATTTTATATTCCACTGTCTCTGTAAGTGAAATAAATAGCCAATCAGTTTTTAGAAAATGTATCTCCATTATTTCTCTGATTTATCTTTTTTCCTTTGATTTCTCTATCACTGAACCTATTTAATCAAGAATTTTGAACACAATTTTAGCTAAAAATTTTTGTTTAGAAAACATATAGCTTCTACTTTTTTCAGATGTAAAGGAAATAAATATGAATTTCCAACAATAATTAAACTCTATTACATTGGACAGAAAAATTATATGAACTGTTCATTTATAGTATAGGATAAAGACTATAAGAAAAACTGAGAAATGGTGGGTATGCCTTGGAATTCAGCAAAAATAGTAGGATGTATTTAATGTTATAGGAGATGACTTTCTGTCTTTCTTAGGACAGAAAAAAATAAATTTTAACATTAGACTTCAGTAAGAATCCCACATATTGGGAGAAGTCACTAAGGGAAATTTTAGACAGTGAAGAAGCTGAATTCAACATAGGATTTTATTAGTGGAGAATAATCTGTGTTATCTGCTGAAATCCAGGCAATGACTTTCCAACCTGTCACTCTGCACATAGTAGGCACACACAGTAAACATCAGTTTTGCTGTATTGTTCTGTGAGTGTGAAAAGTTTTAATATATGAGTGCACCATCCTTTGGAATATTATATTTTCAAGATTAATGTTATTCAATAAAGCATTTGGATCTTTTCAGTCCTTCTGATATTGTTTATATTTATTACATCAATCCATATTAAGTCTACCATCTATTTCCAAAGGTTTGTAGGTTTAATGCAATATTCATTTTTGACAATGCATTGCTCCCTAATCCTCATACACACCTCATGTTTGCCTGCTTTTATGCCTTTGTTTATATGATTTCTTCTGCTGATTTGCAGATGGCCAATGTACCCTTCCGGACTTTGTTCAAATACGCTCTCTGTTATGACATCATTCCTTATGCTTCCAAATGTGATCCTCTGTCTTTTGGAACTCTCATAACATATTCTCCCTACTATAGCCCATGTTATGTCCCACCTTATATTCTTGTTATTTGTATGCATAATTTTCTTCCAAATTATGATTGTAAATTCCTTAAACTTGAGATTCAAATTTTAATTCCCTAATCCCCCACCATCCAACTCAAATTCTAGCACAGAGCTTTGCATATAGTAATCATTCAGTACATATCTATTGAGTGATTTTCAGCACTGTCTAGAAAAAGGCTCTTGTAGTTTGGACATTGAAAGTGGAGAATAACTGGTTCTAACATTTCATTTAAAATATCTGTGTAGTGTGGCTTGTGTTCATATATTCACGCTTTTCCTACACTCCCCACTTTTGGCTGTAAATATAATGTCCCTCTATACCCATTTTCTTGTTGTACAGATGGGGATAGTAGGCAGTTTTGGTGGGGACTGCAAACTAGTCATCAAATTTGTTTTTTCCCTATTTTGGCACACTGCTAGACTACATCTCCAGGGCATCCTTTGCAGGTAGGTGCAGCTGAGACTAAGTTCCTGACAAAGAAATGTGAATGGAAGTGAAATGCGCCTCCTACAGGCTTAGAGCTTGAAAAAAGTCACCCAAGTATTTTGTCCTTATGCTGGTTAGATGCCAAACAATGATGAGCCTGAGGGAATGGCAAAGCCACCAGATGGAAAGATCTGGGGTCCTTGGATGATTGTGAGGAACAGAGACTCCACATGCTAACCTGAAAGCTCTGTACCCTATTAAATAAACAAGGAAGAAATTTTTGTTGCATCTTTTTATTACTGCAACTTAGCCTCCACTAAATAGTACGGAAAATGATGGCGACTACAAGCGACATTTATCTGGCTTAGGAGAAACTTGTCCCTGTTTATACTGGGGAGGAGGAGGGTGCCAAAAAATGTATACACATTTTAAGAGATGTCAAGAGATGTTTGCCATAATAGGAAGGGTCTGGACACTGATGGTAACCATTTTGAGCACCTCTCATAGTTGCAGAAGTCAAGCATGGCTTGTTTTCAACTTATTGAGTATTACAATTTTAATGCACTTTTTTCTTTTCTTAAAATGTATACACATTTTTTGGCACCCTCTATAGTAGCTGGAGCCGTTAGCACAGTCATGCTTTTATTGTAGCTGAAGAGTGACAAGAGGATGTTGAAGGAGCCAGAGGGATTGGTTTATTAGCATGGAAAAATAGAAGACTGAGAGTGGGCTGGAAGAATCTTTATTATGTTGTGTCTGTTTTGCCCACTATTGTCCTAGCACTTAGCTCAGGCAGAAACAATACTCGATGAATGAATATTTTAATAAGTAAATATGATAGACATAAAGTCTTCCTTTTTATTGAATATTCAGAGTAGCAGGCTTAAAATTCATTAGGGAAAATTTAAATTAGATATCAAGCCATCCTATGTTTTTTAAAAATCAAAATTGTCTTTTTAAAATTAAAATTTATTTTCTTTTAGAAATGAGGTGTTGTGACCAGGTTGGAGTGCAATGGCATGATCAAGTCTTTTTATAGCCTCCAATTTCTGGGCTCAAGTGTTCCTCCTGCTTCAACCTCCCGAGTAGCTGGGACTACAGGCACACATACCATCGTGCCTGGCAAATTTCAAAAAATATCTTAGAGACAGAGTCTTGCTATGTTGCCCAGGCTGGTTTCCAGCTCCTGCGCTCAAGCAATACTCCTACCTAAGCCTGTGGAGTAGCTGGGATTGTAGGTGTGGCGCACACAGCCGAGCCATCTTATGTCTTAGTGATTTCAGAGTTGAAGTCTGAATTGATCCTCCTGGCATGGAAAAGTCACTCAGTAGTATGAGGCTTACTTTGCCTTGAAAATACATGATATGTAAGTAATATTTTAGATTCAGAGTGTTAAGTTTTAGATGATTATACAGAAGTAATTTTATGCTGGAATAAGAATGGGAGAACTTTATTGCTTACTTTACTTATCCCCTTTCTTCATTCCCTTTGACAATGTCCTAATTCAGGCCAGCCTCTCTTCCCTGGATTACTGCAATAGCCCCTTGCCTGGGTTCTTTACTTCTGCCTCTCTTTATCTCCACTCCCTCCTCTATGTTGCTACAGAATTCCATTTGCACAGTCCCGGTAAGTTCCAGTCATACTCCCAGCATGTTCTAGCTCCCTGTTCCACTGCAATGCCTTAAACACGCCGTGTTTTCTCATGAGCCTCTGCCCTACCTAGAATACCCTTTCTTTCCTGCTGCTGGGTGAATACCTACTCAACTCCCATCACAACTCAAAAGCATCCCCTGTGGGAAGCTTTCCCTAAATTAGGTGATTCTTCTGTGCTCTTCACGGCACTGCATACTTTGATATTAGGACTTATCAGATTGTACTAGGTGGCCTGTTCCTTCCGTCCAGGAATCTTTGTCATCATAGGAGTCGGCGTTCTGGGGACTTAGTGGGTTCACACTCGTTATCTCATTTAACTTATTGGGATAACATTATTATCCCCCATATGACAGATGTGTCACAGCATCTGTGTGACACAGCTGGCGAATGAGGCCATGATTTGAACCTAGACCTTCTGACCCCGAGTTTATCATATTTCATCTGCTGAATGAGCCCCCTCTTCACAGAGTCTTCTGTCCCCACCTCCTCCTTTTCAGAACTCAACTTATGGTATCTGAGCATCCAGCTTGTACTGAAAAGTTTTTTTTTTTTTGAGTTGGAGTCTCATACTGTTGCCCAGACTGGAGTGCAGTGGCCGCTCCCGGACACCGCAGCCTCGACCTGCTGGGCTCCGGCGATCCTTCTGCCTCAGCCTTCCACGTAGCTAGAACTACAGGTGCGCGCTACCATGCCCAGCTAATTTTTTGATTTATTGTAGAGATGAGGTCTCACCTGCCCAGGCGGGTCTCGAACCCACGGGCTCAGGCAATCCACTCACCTCAGCTTCCCAAAGGCGCGGGATTACAGGCTGAGCCACCGAGCCTGACTAGTTTTTTTTTTTTTTTAATCTCACTGGTGAAAAAACAATAAGCCTTTAAGATTTTAAAAAATCATTTGTTTTTTTAAAAAAATACCAAGAAATCAAGGCGATCTAGTTCTTTCTGGTGCTAGGAAGCCCAAACAGGGTTGTGGGGTCGCCCTTTTGCTTAAGGGCATCACTGGACATGAGGCTCAGGGCTGGCCGAAGTCTGACTTCCAGGTTATGAGCAGATGCTTACTTTGGGACACTAGACCCTGCTGCAAACTAGCTGAGACTTTTCCTGCAGCACTCTGGGAGCAGCATGAGGACGGTATTGCTGGGAGTGACCAAGAACTCCAGAGGGCTTCTCTCTTTGAGGCAGACTCCCTTGCATCCCTTAGAGCTGAGATGCAAGTATCAGTATTACAACCATCAGTTTGTCTAGTGAATATAGCTACTAATTTAAAATACGTAAAATACTTCAAAACATTGAAAACAAATTGGTTACCCACATCAGTGTGAACCGATCTTCCTTCCTCCTTCCCTCCCTCCCTTCCTCTCTCCATCACACATCCCTCTACCCCTTCTATCCTTTCCCCTCCTTTGCCCTCCCCCTCCTCTCTTCTACTCTTCCCCTCCACCTCTCTGTTTTCTGTCCTCTCCTGCCCTTCCCTCCCCTTCCCTCCTCTTCCCTCCCTTCTCTTCCTCTCTCCTCTCCTCTTCTTCCTTTAGACAAAAATAGTTGATCCCAATACTAGAATAAAGTAAAGGTTAGATTAGATCAGACTCTCCTCCCCCTCCCCTCCCCCTCCTCTCCTCTCCTCTCCTTTCCCTTTCTTCCTTTTTCCATTAGACAAAAATAGTTGATCTCAGTACTAGAATGAAGTAAAGGTTAGATTAGACCAGCTACATATATAAAACTCTTTTCATTTTAAAAAGATTTTGAATTCAAGGGGTACATGTGCAGGTTTGTTACATGGGTATATTGCGGAATGGTGAGGTTTGGCTTCTACTAAACCTGTCAATTCTATTGTATCTGTCAACATGGCAGGTAGTTTTATGACCCCTGCCCCCTCCCTGTAGAGCATTTTTAATGATACAGTTTGCTTTTCAGAAGAGATCTCAATGGAAATAGAAAACAAGCTAAAGTCACAGAAAATACAATGGAAAGCAAATTCCTCAGGACTATTTTTGGTAAAAGCATCAGCTAAATTCCCAGCCTGACTTCACAAGAAAAATCAGACCTTGGGCCCTGAGACCTTTTCTCTGCATATACATTAGTCAAAGACCTCTTGTCCTGGCAGAAAGGGTCAGGAAAAGAGTCTAAATTTCACGTAGTAAACACTCCCAGAGACATGGGTTTTTCAAAAAGAAAACACACCAGAAGACTTGAAAAATATTTTATAGTTGACCTAGAGAAGGTGGGAGGATGCTGCACATAGTTAATTTTGTGAAGACAATCAGATTTCTTCTGAACAAGTGTTCTAAATGGAAAAATTTCTATTACTTACAGAGCACTGAAAATAAGTGCCTGGCCATGCCCTGCCCAAGGAACAGTCACTCTGTTTTCAAGCTCAAAACAGATATTGATTTTCATTTCAAACTCTAATGCCAAAATTAGCAGTGTCAGGTTGAATTAGAGGTGGATGGTTCAGAGAGTTCAAAAGTGAACGAGCAGCACAGCCAGACTGCTCTTTTGTTTCTTTCTTTCTTCCTTTTATGTTTTAAAGACAACAAAGCATGGAATACAAGACACCCTTTTGTTTTATGGCACCCAAAGAAATATTTAGTCTAACTCTACTCCTAGGTCCTGAGCACATGAGTTTTCTTTGAGTGTCCGTTCAGGGGTGAAGGCACCTAGCTTGACAATTATTACAGACTGCTTTGATTTCTTTCTGTGGAGCATTCTGCTTCTTATTTAGCTTTTGCAAAATCCAAATTTGTACAGCACTTTAAATTGACAGAGCATTTAATCTACACTGTTGTATGAAGCAGATATGGCACAATCATTAAGCCTCTCCATCAGCAGTGTGTGGACCCTTTACATCTGGAGTTGATCTCAGAAAGATATGTATTATATAAATCAAGGCTAGTGGGAGCTTCCTTCATATGGAGAAGCTAATCAAAGGAATGAATAGCACCCCGTAATAGGGATATTTGATACATTCACTCACCCTGAGGAGCAAACGCCAGTGAACCTGAGTCACCCAGACTTGATTTATTTAGGAAGAGGGATAATGCCAGAATGGTTTGAGGGGTAAGGAGAAGGAAAAGGAGGGAGTGTTGATATCCTCTGAAATGCTCCTATGTTTGTACAGCAAATATTCCACTGTATCTGGTTTTTGTTCATTTTTACTCTCAGTGAAGAAGGCTCTTATTAAATGTCTCCCATGCAGAGATGTGTGTTTAAGGTGTGAGAGAGAGAAAAGAGAAGACAGAAGAGAGAAGGAAGAAGGGGTAAGAGAAAAGGGGGAGGGGAAGGGAGACAAGGGAAGGCAGAGGAGAGGGATGAAAAGTGAAAACGTAAACAGGAGCAGAGACAGAAGCTAGAGGTTCCCCAAATATAGACCTTCTAGAATAAAAAGAGATTCCTACAAGTTTCTCAAGCCATCTTTTCCTTTATGTTCTAGTTCCACAAAGGGGGTAGCACAGTTAATAAGCTACAGCACAGTGTGGGGTCATAGTAAATATCTCAACACTCTCATCAACTATCAGAGAATGTTGTCATCTGCTTACCTGTCTAAATATCAGCTTCTGGAGGGAAGGGATTATATATGTGTTTTTCACTTTATATTTCTAGGTTCTAAAAAATGTCTGACTAGTAGTTTGCGTTCAAGTCATATATGAAGAATGAGTAGCTAGTTGGTTACAGGGCAGCCCCTGCCGAAATGTGTGAGTTGTGTTAGAGGTGGGAAAAGGCAATGGTTCCTTCGCCCTATCAAATTTGAGCAGTGAAAATCTGAACAATTAAGAGGAAAGTGGAGACAACTCCCTGTCATTCATTATCAATAGCCCACTTAACCAAGATTCAGAGAACAAATAATTCTGAGCATCAACACCCAGATGCCTGGGATGGGTATCAGACTACCACTAGTTTTCCATCAAGCACATGCCATGTTCACAGTTGGGGATATTGGACAAAGAGCCTGAGAAAGACAGTGGCAGATCTGAGAGGACTCCAGAAGTTGGTGACTGATGGGTAACGCAGGAGTGGCAAGAGCCTATGGGGAAAAAGGGCATAAGGCCTTTGGCTCTGACAACTGAAGCTCTGGCCAAGGCAGAGAAAGGAGAAGAGATTTGTTGGCAAGAACCTGGGCCTTTTGGAAATAGAAAGGAAAAATGAAGGCTGGCAAGTCGGTGGAGAACCCCTAATCACAGAGGTAGAACTGGCACATCATTTTGGGCTTTGAGAACGATAACCTCAGATTGATTAGCCATGGCAGCCTTCTCTGTTGGTTCTCTGTTGGCTGCAGCAAGTCAAGTTTGGCTGAGCAATAGAGAGAGAGGAAGTGAAGAATGCCCTTTTCTTCTTGCTATTAAATAAAGTTTGGTTGAAGTCTGAATAGAGGCTAGACTACTGTTTAGTTACTAACTATTGTCAAGCTCGATATTCTATAGGTGGAAAGTTGCTTAAACTACAGCTGATAGGAACAATCTTTGTGCTCTTTAGAGACCTTGGGTCTTCTAAGGCACAATGATGTGCTCTTCTAACCACTCCATATGGACTCTCATGCTGTTTCAACAATTTATATAACAACACAGTCAAGTATCAATAATGTGTAGTATGTAAAGGCTACTCGATGGTCTTTAATTATATTGTGTAAAAGCTGGGTGTCGTGGCTCACGCCTGTAATCCCTGCACTTTGGGAAGCAAGGTGAGAGGATTGCTTGAACCCAGGGGTTTGAGAACAGGCTGGGCAGCACAGAGAGACCTCATCTCTTAAAAAATTGTACTGTAAAAAAATTAAGTTGTGTAAGGTTGATTATTCAAATGTTAAACTAATAAGGTGCCTAGGTTTTTAAAACATTCTTTTCCCTTTAGTACTGGCTTCTAGCAGGAACACTGAAAGAATGGGCAATTACCTCACAATGTATTTCTCTCTTTGTCTAAAGAATGCCACAACAGGAAAACTTACTTGCAAAGAGATACTTTGCTTTCTATATTGCGATTGGGAGGCACAGCTAGTTTACTCTGTCTAAACTCCCAGCTCAGCGATTGATGTTGAGAAACAAGCTCAGTCTCCTAGAGAGAGTGGAGTTTATAGACTAGTTCAGCTTGTAGATCCTCTGTACCAGCCCTAGGGGAGGATGGATTTTATAAATAAAATATTTGTGAACAGCAGTAGTCACAGCATTATTACAAACTTTAGGAAAAAAAAAGATATCAAAGGGCACGGTTACACAAGTCGGCATTTGCTTCTCTGAACTGTCCAGGACTGTAATGCCATGCAGGACTCGTTAGTATGCTCAAAAAAGAATATATTCAAAGAGTTGTATTCAAAATCAGAGATGTTAAAAATTTCACAGATTCCAAATATTATTAGTACTGATTTTCCTACCGGTTCAACACTGTGATGTAAGGTATTTGCATTTGTGAAGCAATTATGCCGTCTGATGGTGAACCCTCAATTCAAGAAACTAAAATAGTCATGACTTTCTGTTTAGTTTGGTCCTGCTGAAAATATGCAAACACGGCAAAATATTGGCTTATGAGTATTTTCCAGATAATTTTAATTTAGGCAAAAATACTACTACTTTTAGTCAGTTTTCACGGGCACGTGTGTGTGATGGGGGAGCTATCCACGGCTCCCTCCCACTCTCTCCCCTGTCCCACGACGACAGATGAAAGACAGTGTTTTTAGAGAAATGTTGGAGGGAATGTTGGCAATTCCTCGATTCGCCAGTTTTGTTGGTTCAGTTTCTGCCCTGTCCCAGGTGCGAATGACATATCCATTTAGGGTTCTGGGAGAACTATAGTGATGTCAACAAGATAGCTAACTAGAAGCTCTTCGTGCTTTGCCCCACTCCTGACCAAAAACAAAAAAACAAAAAACCCAAAACAATAAACTACTTTTTGATCAAAATAATTACAGGAGAGTTGGAGAACAAACAGCAAAGAAACATCAGAAATCCTGTAGAGCACAGAAGTACAGGGTGGCCATACAGAGAAAGGAATGAAACATCTCACCTCTGCCACTCCATCCCCCTAGCCAGGATCAATTCGGAACCAGGAGATACTTCTCCGTGCAGAGGAAAGGTAGGCAAAAAGACCCAGCAGCCTCCACTACCACCGTGGACACCTGCTGTTTATACTACTGGAGACTCCCGCAGTCCTCAAAGATTCTGTGCCCAGCTCCCCAGAGTTCACATGCAGAGTTATCCGCAGAGAAGGAGCCCATGCTGTGCTCTTCTGTCACATGGTTTGTGCTGCTATTACTCTGCACCATGTTGGAACTGGAGCCACTGCTGGAGTGTGTCTTACTTGGAGAGTTAGTGGTTGTTACATCCCTCAGTCCCCAAGACTCTAATCCCACCACCCACCGCACCACGTGAACCTGGTAGGAGGGCTGCTACGCCCCACTCCTTAGAGCCAGGCTATCTCACAGCTACTCCATCCCCGCCCATTTCAGTCACTGGTGTGCTCTCCCCTTAGGTCTGAGCTGAAATGATGCCTTACCCTTGGGGATCTAAAGCCATTAACTACTGGAACAGTTGTGGCCCTTGTCCCAGAGCAGGCACGGCACCCATCCCCTGGAGACCTCTGGTCTCTTGCACAATGGAGCAGTCACACTCCCAGTGCCATAACTGAGGCAATATTCTGCTCCCTGGGGACTTCAGACCTCCAAGACACCAGAGAAATTTCATTTTCCAGCACCAAAGCTAATGTGGCACCCCACACCCGGGGACTCAGAAACTCCATTGACCCATATAGCTGTGCCTTCTGGGGCCAGATAGATGTGATACCTCATATCCTAGGGAATCTGAGTCTTGTCTGAATGGTGCCATCCCATTCACCAAACAGCCACAACTCTGCCTATCTGAAATGTGATTAGGTCTCCATAGTCCAAGCCTCTGCAGGAAGAGGAGTCATTTCTGTGCTGCCCAAGTCAAAGTGGCATCTTGCCATTCCTGGGTCCTTGCTGTTTCTGCATTTGCCTCACAAAGCCTGAGCTACTGTCATGTCTCACCATTCCAAGGTTCAGAGTCACCACTCTGTGTTATCTTATCTTCCAGAGCTTGAGCTGCCAGTGTGCTCTATTGGTTCTGACCCCAAATTGAAGCCATGCCCTGATCCCTGGTGCCTCCAGAGAACTCCTTCTTCCCCAGAACCTCACCAATGCCATGAACTGTTATCCAGCATCAGGTCCACAGTTACCTCCTAGCCTGGGGCCTGAGCTGCTGAAGTGTGCCTCAGAACAAAAGACCCCAATATAGTGCAAGAATTGTGTCTGCTAATGCCTTTGAAAGTAAACCTGCATCTCAAGTCCTAGGTACTACAATAGTTTTGCAAGACCCTGAGCCCAGGAACTCAGCTCCGTTGCTACCCTGAGCAACTGCATTCTGGAACACAGTACCACTGTGGCTGCCTGTGATCCATGTCAGACTCAACACCAAGAGAGATCCTCTCAGGTAAGACTCCTCACTTTAAAGAAGACAATAACAGGAGGAACTCTAAAGCCCTTGCCCTAATAACCTCCACAGCCACAATCACTGCCAAAAATATCTGTAGCCTAGACCAATAAGGCATCTGCAGTCAACACTAACACTGATCACAACTGAAGAAGCTTCATGGAGACTATACTAAGGTACCCACACAGAATCAAAGCTGTCACACCTTGCCCAAATGGCGTCCTCAGGCCCATTTGAAAGTAAGTTTTCCCCTATGAAAGCAGCCACTCTCTATAGTTTATAAGAGATGACTGTATCACCAAATATGCAGGCATCAATACAGGGACACAAGAAATATGAAAAAATAATAAAATATGATACCATCAAAGGAATATAATTATCCAGTAACTGTCCCAAAAGAAGCAGAAAGAAGCAGAAATCTATGAATTACCTGAGAGAGAATTCAAAATAATGATGCTAAGTATGACTATTAAAAGACAAAATAATAAAAAGTAACTAAAACTACAATAAGTTATTAAGGAATACACAATATTAAATGATGTAAATTGTGACATCAAAAACATAAACAATGAGGGAAGAGGGGTATAATCTAGAGTTTTTGTATGGAACATAAGTTAGACTATCAACTTAAAATAGTAAGTTATAACTATAAGATATTTTATATGTAAGCTTCATGGTAACCACAATCAATAAAGAGAAAGGAATCTAAGCTTGGCGATGCAGAAAATTATCCAGTAACAAAGGTGGACAACGAGAGGAAGAAAGCAACAAAAGGGCTGCAAAACAATCAGAAAATAAATAACAAAATGGCAGTAATAAGCCTTTACCTATCAATAATAACCTGACATGTAAATGGATTCAATTCTCCAATTTAAAGACAGAGTGATTATATGAATTGTTAAAGATTCAACTACAGAAGGTGCCAAAAAATGTATATGCATCTTAAGAAGGGAAAAACTATCAAAATTGTAATACTCAATATATACCAACAACAAAAGATTAACACAAGTCACATTTGACTTCTGCAATTACAAGAGGTGTTCAAAGTGGTTACCATTAGTATTCAGACACTTTGATTACAGTGAACTAAAAGTAATGCATAGATAACATCACTTAAAGTGCGTATACATTTTTTTTTGGCACTCCCGGTATTTGTTGCTTACAAAAATTCTACTTTAGCTTAAGGACACACATAGGTTGAACATGAAAGAACAGAAGAAGATATTCCACATAAATGGTAACTTAAAAAGCAGAGATGGCTACACTGATATTTGATAAAATAAACTATAAGTCAAAAATTGTCACAAGAAAAAGATAGTAATTATTTAAAGATAAATGTCATTTATCAAAAGGACATAATCATTATAAATATATATACTCCCAACATTAGAGTACCTAAATACATACAGCAAATATTAATGGACATGAAGGGAAAAATATATAGTAGCATAATAGTAATCAGGGATTTCAATACCCACCTTCAACAATGGATAAAGTAAATAGAAAATTAATAAGGAGATACTGAGCTTGAAATGTACTTTTGACCAAATGGACCTAATAGACATATGCAGAACTTTCTATCCACTAGCAAAAAATACAAACTTTTCTGTAGTGCATATAGAACATTCTTCATGATAGACAATATGTTGGGCCACAAAACAGGTCTAAACAAATTTAAGAAGATTAAAATCATATCTAATATCATTTCAGACCACGATGATATGAAACTAAAAATCAATAACACGAGAAGTCTTGGAAATTCACAAATATGTGGAAACCAAACAAAATTCTCCTCATCAACCAATGGATCAAAGAGGAAATTAAAAAGGCAATTAAAAAATATCTTGAGGCTGGGTACAGTGGCTCAGTCTGTAATCCTATCACTTCATGAGGCCGAGGTGAGAGGATTGCCTGAGCCTGGGGGTTCAAGACCAGCCTGGTCATCCTTGTCTCTGCAATAAATCACAAAAAATTAGCCAGACATGATGGTATGTGTCTGTAGTTCCAGCTATTTGGAAGGCTGAGGTGGAAGGATCGCCTAACTTCAGCAGGTCGAGGCTGACACTGTACTCCAGCTTAGGTGACAGAGTGAGAATCCAACTCAAAAAAAAAAAAAAATCTTAAGACAAATGACAATGGAAACACAAGATAGCAAAACCTATAGGGGTGCAGCAAAAATAGTTCTAAGAGGGTTATTTGTGGCAATAAATACCTATCTTAAAAAGGAAGAAAGATCTCACATAAATAGTTTAACATTATGCCTCAAGAAACTAGAAAAGAAAGAACAAACCACACTCAGAATTAGCAGAAGGAAGAAAATAATAAAAACTAGAAAAGAAATAAATCAAATAGAGAATATAAAAACTATAGAAATAATCAATAAAACTAAGACTGTTTTTTGAAAAATAAGCAAAATTGACAAGCCCTTAGCTAGTCTAAAAATAAGAAAGAAAACATAAATAAATAAAATAAAAAATGAAATTCAAGAAATTACAACACATGCCTCAGAAATGAAAAGGATCATAAGAAATTACTATAAACAATTATAAAGCAATAAATTGGATAACTTACAGGAGATGGGTAAATTTCTAGAAAAGTACAACCTACCAAGTTTGAGTCAGGAAGAAATAGAAAACCTACGCAGTCTATAACAAACAAAAAGATTTGGGTACTCCTTTCAATAAGTAAAAGGCCAGGACCGATGCTCCCCAAGATGAATTCTATCAAACATTCAAAAACTAATTATACTAATATGTTTTAAGCTGTTCTGAAAAATTGTGCTAGAGAGAATACTTCCAACATATTTTATGAGGCCAACATCATCTTGATACCTAAGCCAGACAAGGACTTCACAAAAAAGAAAGCTAAAGGAAAATTTATCAAACGAACACTGATAAAAAACTCCTCAATAAAATGTTAGCAAGTCAAACCCTAAAACACATAAAAAAGATAATGCATCATGATCCACTGGGATTCATCCCTAGAAAGTAAGGCTAATTTAACATACACAAATCAATCAGTGTGGTATATCACATTAGACAGAATGAAAGATTTGATGGGGAAAAAATATTTGACAAAGTCCAACATCCTTTGTGGATAAAACTTATAAATAGTTTAGATATAAAAGGAAAGTACCTCAACATAATAAAAGTCATTTATGAAAGCCCCACAGCTAGCATTAGAATAAGGGGAGGAAATGGAAAGTGTTTCCACTAACAGCCAGTACAAGGCAGGATGCCCACTGTCACTTTTATTCAGCATGATATTGAATAAGTACTAGTGAGAGTAACCAGAGAGGAAAAAGAAAAAAAAAGACATCTAAACTGGAAAGGAAGAGGTAAATTTATTTTTATTTGCATATCATATTATGTGATTCTGTATGTACAAATCTCACACACACACACAAAACCTCTTGGAACTGATAAGTAGTTTCAGTAAAATTGCAGGACAAAAAATGAGTATACAAGATTAGTAACATTTCTATACAAAAATATCAAATTGACTGAAAAGACATTTTAAAAAATCCCATTTATAATAGCATAAAAATAACTAGAAATAAATTTAACCAAGTAGAAGAAAGGTCTCTACACTATAAAACATTGATGAAATTTCTAAAAATTAAAGAAGATACAAATAAATGAAAATATAACCTGTGCTCATGGATCAGAAGAGTTAATGTTGTTAGAATGTCCATACTATCCAAGCAATATGCAGTTTTGATGCAATCCCTATCAAAATATCAATGGCATTTTTCAAGGAAATAGAAAAAAAAAATCTAAAATCTGTATGGAAGCATAGGTGATCTTGAATAGCAAAAACAATTCTGAGAAAAAAAAATGGAAGAATCACACTTCCCGATTTAAAATTATATTACAAAGATACAGAATTCTAAACAACATGGCACTGTCATAAAAATAGACATGTAGATGAGTAGAACAAGATAGACATCCCAGAAATAAATCTGAACATAAACAGTCAACTAATTTTTTGACAAAGATACCAAGAGGACACAATGAGAAAGGATAATCTCTTCAGTAAATGGGTCTGGGAGAACTGGATTTCCACATGCAAAATAATTAAATTAGACCCTTATCTTAATATAAGAGACAAAATCTTATATAAATAGTCAACTAAAAATGGATAAAGGCCTTAAATGTAAGAGCAGAAACTATAAAATTTCTAGAAGAGAACATAGGAAAAAGCTCCTGGACATTGCCCTTGGTAATGAGTTTTTGAATATTATACCAAAATCTCAGGATATGAAGGCAAAAATAAATAAATCTGACTATATCAAACTAAAAAGCAGTACATAGCCAAGAAAAAAATCAACAAAATGAAATGGCAGCCTGCAGATTGGGAAAAAATATTTGCAAACCATATACATTGTAAGAAGCTAATATCCATAGTTTATAAAGAACTCATGCAACTCAACAGTGGAAAAACGAATAATTCAATTAAAAATGAGCCAAAGACCTGAATAAACCTTTCTCCAAAGAAGATACCAAAATGCTCAATATATTGGTACAGATATTATGGAAAACACTGTAGAGATTTCTAAGGAACTTTAAAGAACTTCCATATGACCCAGCAATCCCTCTACTGAGCATATACTCACTATAAATGAAATCACCACCTTATAAAGATATCTGTACTCTTATGTCCATTGCAGCATTATTTATAATAGCCAAGACATGGAAAAAATCTAAGCGTCCACAGATGAACAGAGATAAACTGTGGTACATATATGCAGTGGAATATTATTCTGCCCTAAAAAGGAATGAGGTCTTGCAATTCGCTAGAACATGGATGAGTCTGGAGGATATTGTGCTAAGTGAAATAAGCCAGATGACGAAAGAAAAACATTGCATGATCCCACTTATATGTGTAAACTTTTTTTAAAAAATAAAATACTCCAGAAATAGAAAACAAAACAGTAGTGAAGGTTGCCAGGGGTGCAGTTGTTGGGTGATGGCGGCAAGGAAATGGAGATGTAAATCAAAGGAACAAATTACAGATATGAAGGGTGAACAAATTAGAGGTCTAATGCATCCGCCAAGGACTATAGGTAATAACATTTCATTGTATGTGGGATTCATGTTATATTAGATTTTGGCTGCACTTGCCACAAAAAACAAAAAGAAATAGGTAACTATACGAGGTGATGGCTATTAATTTTCTTCACTATAGTAACTTTTTTGCTGTCTGTATGTATTTCATAACATTATGCTGTATACCTTAGATATGCACAATACAATTTATTTTATTCTTTAAAAAAAAAGTAGGGTTCTGCATCACAGCTCTAAAGGTGGCTCCAAGAATTACCCAGAACCTAGTCTACCCTATTCCAAAAGCTAATTTATCTCTAGAAGTTGCACCCAAAAGAGACTTTTGATATTAAGAGTGTATCTCCAGCTTTAACCTTGATAGTTTAAACAGAACCAGGACCCATGATTTTCTTTAGAAAGTCAGATTCAAATGTATACTTATTTTATTATGCTCATGATTTAGAAAGTTATTAAGTAGACATTATACCCATGAAGTTCAAAATGATATTATGAATGGCATTGGCAAAAGCAGAATAAAATTAGGTATCTGGAGTTTAACATGATTTTGTACAAAAGGTATTTTGTGGTTAGACAATTCAAAGTATCACTGCTTCTTTAGGGAGATGTTATAAGTAAAAGGATAGTTGACTTATGGACAAGTTAATTTTCAATATGAACTAACCATCTTCCATACCATTCCATTGCAGATATGATATCAGATGTAGGTAGTATAGGTAGTCTAGGAAATAACCCTAACTACACAAATTAGAGTAGGTCAATTAAAGAACACAAGGGCATAAAATTATGAAAAAGATTCTCATGTGTCACAAATTATGCCTGAGAAACAATTCTTCCTCTCTTATTCTTTAGTAATTGGTAATCTTTTTAGAACAAATATATTCAAGTAAGTTTCCAATGCACACTTTGTACACTGCATGCAGAATCAATGTTAAAATAAGAGCTGAATGCCATTAGGAATTTAAGAAACGCTGCAAGACTTTTGATTAAAATTATGCCTTTGTGATGGACATTCTTCTTAAAAGGCATTAAAAAATGTTGTCTGTTAGCAAATTAAAAAAAAAAAACAAAAAAAAAACAGCTCTGCCAAAACAATGACCTTGTGTTGTTTTCTGGCTCAAATCATGTCTTATGGTAGCTTGCTTGCCTTTGTTGCTCAATTTTATCTCTGCCAGGCTTCCTCTCATTTTGACTCTTATGTTAAGGTTTATTTGCCTAGTTTCACAGGGCTTTTGACTGCTTGAAAAATAGAACTGATCTAGAATCCATACAGCTTAATCATTTTCACAGAAACTAATACAGTAGATTCATTTCAGCCAAACTTGTGTGTCAGCCTGGCCTGGTTTCCAGGGCCTGAATGTGTGGATTTAATGGTGGTACAATGACTGAGGTACGAATATAATAGAAAACTCTCAGCAGTGTATCTATCCGATCCGTGTAATTTCTTTTTTTCCTCCCACTGGTCTCGATGTCTCTTAAGGCAATGTAGTCTGTGTCTGTAAAACCTGGCTATCTCTTACTGTGATCTCACTCTGCTATTATAGTCAACAAAGAATCATCTCCTTAGATTAAATATATAGCAGGTGACTGTTAAATACACAATTAGGGTTCACCGAAACATAGTTTGATTAACTGCGGTATGTTCTATTTTGATTGTGAGAAAAGGTGCGGTAATGAACACATGATCACCTACTCTGAGACTTTTGGATTTAGGAATAGTCTATCTAGGTTCATCACCTCTCCCTTCTCCACTTCCTCCTCTCATAAAACATATTTTAAGTAATGATAAAATGCATACAGTACCTAGTGTAAATATATTTTCAGTTTCTACTTATTAATTCACACATATGTTTTAAAGAAAAAGGTACTTTTCACACATGTATATTACTACAGTTAAAAAATTTAACTATCAGGCTGGGAATGGTGACTCATGCCTGTAATCCCAGCATTTTGGGAGTCTGAGGTGAGGATTGCTTGAGCCCAGGAGTTTGTGACAAACCTGGGCAACATAGCGAGACCTCATATCTTTAAAAAAAAAAAAAATTATCTGGGTGATGGTGTTAGCCTGGTGTCCCATATACTCAAAAGGCTGAGGTAGAAGGATTGCCTGAGTCCAGGAGGTCGAGGCTTCAGAGAGCTGTGATCACACCACTGAACTCCAAGCAGCCTGGGCGACAGAGTGAGATGCCGACTCAAAGAAAAGTAAAGAAAAAAGAAAAGAAAATTTAACTATTGAAAAATAAGCAAAGAATTCAGGGTTAAAAAAAAAAAGGAGATGAGAATTTGAGTTCTCAATGACCTCAGACTCATATTGTCTAGCTTAATCTAATACTTAGGAGTGTAACGGATGTAAAATTTGCCACTTTTTCTAATACTTGATACATTTCTAGAAGGTCAAAAGCTTTTCTCTTCAAGATCATACATATGATATATCATATACCAATATATGATCATAACTTACAATAATAAAACAATTTGACAACCAAAACAAAGCCTTGTTATTTCAACTTTGAGCTGCTATTATTTAGCTTTTTCTGGATTCCGGGTTTACAGTTGACTCCCTAGGAATGACTTTTCCATGGCAATAAGTCCCTTTGCATTTTTGATAGCTCTGCTTTCCTCTTTGGTTACTCTAAAGTTCGTTAGAACTCCAGGTACCCAGAATTCCTCTCATCTCTTTTTATTTTAATTGTGTAACTTTCAGTTTTCTAGGACTTCCAAGACTGCTTAGCCATGCTGAATTCAACCAATTCTCTCCCCTGTTGCTTGTGTTCCATTTCTGGTGTTTTCTTTTTTCCTGTCCTTACAATATGACTGCATTAAGTAGATGAAAAGCTCTTCTTAATCTTTTCATTAACTTAATGTATAGTAATTAAAACACACGAATCTTAAGAATATATAAGTCTCAAGAAGTCATATATATTACACTAAGTTATCTTGAGAGTCATATATATGTCATACAAATCATAAATGACTCTTCATATATGACTTAAGAAGATATATTCTTGAAGTTACGAATGAAAAATGTTCCTGATCTCCATAGACTTTTTGATCTCTCCTATTTCTGACTTTATTAGGTACAAGGGATTCTGTTGATAGCAATCTAATTCCCAGTCCAACTCAGTGCATGGTGGTTATAGAACTCAGCCTTTCCAGCTTTCACCTGGACACTGGATGTAGTGTAGGGCATACTTGAACACAGCATAATTTATATTCAAATTATTGCGGGTTCAAGTATTGTGAGATCAGAAAGGATTTGCTAAAGGTGATGAGCAAACTGAATTTAGGTTAGTGCTCTTAAGGCAACACAATAGGCCGGTGTACTTGTCTAATAATTTTCATATAGAATTAGTTAAACGACACATTTTTCAAAAAAGTATAATCTTTCAGTGGTTAACTGACTCAGGACAGAGAGCACAGCAAGATGACAGAAATAAAAATGATATCATTTTATTATTTTGTGAGAGGAGGAAGCATTTATGAGGATTTTTTTTTTTCTTTTTTGAGTTGGAATCTCACTCTGTCGCTCAGCCAGGAGTGCAGGGACATGCTGCTCACAGCCACGGCAGCCTTGACCTGCAGGGCTCAGGTGATCCTTCCGCCTCAGCCTTCCAAGTAAGCTGAAACTACAGGCCTATGCCACCACGTCCAGCTAATTTTTTTGTTTATTGTAGAGAGGCGATTTCGCCAAGTTACCCAGGATGGTCTCAAACCCTTGGGCTCAGGCAATCCTCTCACTTCCTCTTCCCAAAGTGCTAGGATTGCAGGCGTGAGCCACTGCTCCCGGCATCATTTTCTTTATCTTAGTCACTATCTATAGCGAGTTCTGAAAGTGGAGTCATATACTGTGACCTCCAAACTAGCTACACTTACAGTCTTTACCAGAAAACTGCTTATTTTTTTGTTCAATCTGTAACTTATTCCTTTTTTAGATATAGTGCATTAATATTTATAGGCTGACTCCACTCAAGTTCTAAACTTTGTTCTAGAAGAAAGATCACACTAAACAACAGGGTTGATTATTGCTAAGCCAGAGGGGAGGACAATTCCAACACTTACCTCAACTTAATTCTCACGTTCCAGCCCTCCTGCCATGGTGATGCAACGTAATGATGTTTCAAGAACACATATGGAGGATATACCCCAAAAGCATCTCTTCATCAAACCACTCTTTGAAAGTTAAACGTATGGATTGGAAATTCTTAGTGATTTCTAATGCTCAGAACTAGTTTTGCATTAAGTATTCAATCACCTTGTGATCCGTTCCATTTCAAGAATGGTATAGGGGAGAAAATAGACTCCAATTCATAGCTACTGTATTGTGCAAGATTCTTATTAAAAACAGCATATTCCTGTAGCCCAGAGGGCTGACAGCTTCTTCCAAAGCTGAACCGCTGCTCTAAGCTAACCTCAAGGGGCTACTCGAGAGAGATGCAGCCTTAACCCCGCTCATTGTAGGGGCGGGGAGGAGAGGGGAGGGTGGGTAGATTCATATCTGATCACCACTCCAAGTCTCTGCCACCCCAATGAGTAGTAATTCCTAAGGCATTACTGACATCGGTTCCCTGGTTAATTGGCTTATAAGTCCTTCAACAAAAATAATTATTTTAAAAGGAAAAAACACCCTATAAAATAGAATCAGTTAAGGAGAGTACCCACACCTAGTCTCAGTTATGTAAGAGTTTTTCCTGTTTTTTCTTCTCATGTTCAAACATAGGGATTGTTTGCTTCTATTTCATCACTCGCACTTGACATTTTATCTACAGATGATCAAAATATAATAAAGGGATCACTGCCAGACTTAGGGTCTTAACAATGTTGAGTAAAGCAATGCTTGGAGACATGGTGCTAAGAAACAGAATGTACTGAATAAATTCAGTTCAAACAGGATGATCATGTCCTGAGGTACCACTAATGTGAGTGTTTTTTCTTACTGACTACTAAAAGTGACAGCAACTGCAAAGAGGGTTTGTTTTTCCTTTTTCTATTTCACGATGATCATTAGTTACTGATTTCACGATCTCATTTTTCATATACAGGCTTGTTAACCCTAGCTATTGGTATTGTGTATTTTTATATGTGTTACAAAACAATCTTCCTGAATGTTATAAGTCAGACCTCAAAATACTAAGTCATCATTCTACACATTTAAAAATGCAATTAAAAGTTTGGAAGAATTTAAGGACTTACTTAAAAATTGTTTGTCGTGTATATCTTAAAGGCATGTACATATAGGTACACTTTAAGATGTAATTACTATTTAAATAATTTAGAACATTACATTCTTAATATAAAAAATGAAAGTGTATATATTAAGGCAAATTAATATGAAAGATATAATTTTCATGGAAAGTAATTCTTTATAAATTTAAATTATAATTTAAATATACAGTCATTTCTTTAAAAGAAACCAAAAATCACAAGGTAGCATTTAGGCAAAATGCATTAGACTTTCCAGGTTCTAATTTCTAAATGAGCTAAGTTTGGAAATAAAACTCTTATTTTTATCTTACCTAGAAAAAGAATATTTTATATAATTTCTTCCTGGAAGATTGTTTGCATATTAAGTACACGGTCCCTCACTGATTACAAGCCATTCTTGTTTCTACTTAAGCACTAACACTTCCATTTGGTTTAGTATGCAATGTGGTTCCAAAACAAGTGAATTGATTAGACAGACATCCTTGCCCAGTTTTACCTTTTTAAATGATGATGATACTCCATTGCTGGGGTTAAAAAAAAAAAAGGCAGCTTGGTCTGGGAGTGCAAATTCAAAGGATATAAATCAACTGTCAATAACATTGACTGAAATGTTTTTAGAGCTTCAACTCTCTAGAGGGGACTGTTCAGAATATATGGCCTCTGCCATAAGCACATATGCAGGTCAGGTAGCTAATTTCTCCAGGAGAACAGAACGCTAACAGCAAGTTAGGAGTTTCAGAAACGAAGTAAGTCTAGACAGCAGAGATGTCCCGAGTCAAAGTATTACGCTCAAACTCACTGTCTTAATTCAGCGAAAGAAAGCAATCAGATTATTCTGGTATATAAGTGACAATAACTTGAATATAGATATTTTTATTTAAAACTGTTTGTTAGCCTAAATTAAAACTAATTATTGAAGCTCGAACAAAGGAGCAAGATGTGTGTAAACAAATAATTCTGACACATGAGACACGATGCTTTTGATCAGAAGATCATTATGTGCAATCCTGATCTTTGGGCTAGCATCTACCACAGAATAAATTCCTCCTTTCATTTGTTATTATTTTCATAGCTGCTTCTCTTTCTCTACTTGTACACTAATAGGTACTCTCAAATATAAGTTTTACAATTCTTTTCAACCTTCTTATGACATTGAGAGGTGAGGACAACTTCATTGTCTTGAGGAGGTAGTTAGCGCTAAATAGTTCTAAATACATAATATAATAACATATTTATTGTACATGGACTATGTCTGATATAAAAATTAAATTAAACTTTTTAAAAAGTGGTTTGGTGATACAGCCATTAGTCTCATGATGACTAAATTCCATTGTAGTGATTTTCAAAGGTGGGTTAAATGATGCTTATATATAGATATACTTCAGTGTTAGGTTTTACAAGATCTTTTGCAAAGTATAAAGATACAAGGTTTGATACATTGTTAAGTAAATTTTTCTCAACCAATTTATAACCCAAGAAAAAAATACAACCTTTAGGTAGGTTAGAAGTGATCGTTACAAGGATTGTGAATTGAGAAGTAGTCAGGTAGTAGGTAAATTGGTGTTATAAAGCTGGACATTCAAAAGTTATTCACCCTTTTAAAGAATAGTTTAATATTAAAGAAATGAAGATACAAAGGAAGACCCCAAAAAGTCGGAATTATTTTTTGAAGGGCAAGCCCCTTGTAGTTTGGCTTCTCCCTCTAGGTAAGTGTTCTAGGAACCCACCAGCCTCAGTGTACCAGCTAACATTGTAAGAGGCTGTGTTTGGCGTCAGTACATTTTATTTTGGAGATTCTTTCAACTCATTTGCCTATTTCATGATGAGTGATTTACAAGTACACCTGCCCACATCATGCTGTGTTCAGCAGTTTTTGACTCGAAACAGCACTACTCCTGTGCTCCACCCTCCCTATTCACCGACTCTCACCCCGAGTGACTATTTTTTGTTTCCCCAGATGAAAAAAGTTCTCAAATGGAGAGGATTTGCCGATGTGGAAGAGGTGAAACAAAAAACGGCAGAAGCACTAAAAGGCATCAAAATTGACGAGTTCAAAAGTTGTCTTGAGCAGTGGAAAAAGCATCTCCATAGGTGTATTACATCAAACAGAGAGTGCTTTGCAGGTGACTGACGTTTAAACATGTAAGAATAAATACTCAATAAAAAATACATTCCATTTTTGGAGTTCCCCCCCATAACTGACAAATTCCAATTGGAATTCCTTTAGAATCATTCATGGAATCATCCTGTAAGCAAAGCACTTAGTTCGTTGTTTAGCTACTGCTTAGCAACTTGCCATTACAGATCTCCTATAGAGTGTCCCTAGATTTCCTTCATAATATGTGTCACTTTCAGCATCTGACATGAGAAGAGAATGTTCTTAGGATCTGAGTGCAAATATCTCATCCTATGACACTTTGTATAATTCCCCTTGTAGTTAATCATATCTAGTATCCAGAATCAGAGAGGCCCGCTTCTAGTCCCACCTCTACTAACTTCACTGGGGTCAAATTACTTAACTTCTCCGAGCCTTCATTTTCTCAATTGCAAAATGTCATTTTTTTAACGCTGCTTTTGACCATTGCCCAGGGTCCCTCACTGTTCTGTTCTAATTGCCAATGCCTTAGATCTTTCTCTACTTTTGTTCTCTCCCAAATGAAAACTTATTGTTTTATCCCATTGCTTCAGGGTTTGCTAATGTGTTCACCAACTAATAATCTCCCTCCCAGATAACAAAATGCCTTAATTTAGTGGAAGCAGACGTTTATTCTTAATGATAATAACCTATATGTGTATAAAGATTTATAATACACTGTTTTTAATATGAATAATCTTAGCTAATTCCCATGACATACTTGAAGGAGGGTATTAGTGTCTACATTTAGTGGACAAGGAAACTGATACTATCAAGAAGTTAAATGATTTTTCTCAGGGACACATGCACATGTATAATCTGAGATTCAAGTTTTATGTCAGATGACCCTAAGTCCAGCATTTGCTCCACTTCACAGCTGTAATAAATTAAGTGCACAGGTTTTATTGAGAAATATAAGAATTTCAGACCTGAAGGATCATTGATATTGCAAAAGTTAAAATGGAGAAATCTTGCCTGTCACAACTTTGTATGTTAAAGCAATCTGTTTTATATATCTGGGCTTCAGTTTCTCACCTTTAAAATTCAAGGGCTGGATAAGGTAATCTTTAAGTCTACTTTTGGTTTAATATTCCATGATTCTATGAACATATGCATCATAGTTGCAATTTCTATACCAATTGCTTTTTAGTTTATCCCAATAGTTGTTTAAGAACTTAGTTCAGTCAATACAATAGCATTTCAAACTGTGTTATGATAGTTAATGTTTTTTAGAGAAAAGAAGAGAAGGTATAAAAAAGTGAGGATTAAATTTGAAGACTCAGATAGGAGAGCATAGCTACCTATTTCTCTTGACCAAGAAACAACTTCTGTGGGGTTGTCCTCTACACTGAAAAGCACTCAGTTTTAGGAAGAATGTACAAAGAGTGGTGAAAGTAGGAGAGGACACCACTTAGCCATACCCACCAGCTAAATTAACTCCAGCCATCAGTAAGGTAACAGATCAGTAGGGTAGCAGAAATCAGATCATCAGCATACTCGTGGTTTACATTTTTAAAATTCAGAAACAAAACAGTATTAAGCCATGCAGTCAAAACTGAAGTTACCCAAGTTAAATACAAATCTCTATTATTATAAACTGAGAAAATCTGGCCAAATTTTATAAGACAGTCTAAAAGCAAAATTAAAGAAAAAAAATGACATTTTGAAGGTTCCCCCCCCCCCTTCATTAACACAACTAGGCTGGCTGAGCCATGAAACTGTGATGGAAATATTAGAGCTGTTGTGCCTGAAAAAAATGCAGTGATCATTTCATTCTTCCTGTCTTTTAATGCTCCAGGGTTTTGGAGACGAATAGGAGCAATAAGTTCACTTTGCAGAATTAATGCAGTAATTCTTTATCATAAGAGCAGAGCATTACCTCAATCTGATTTTGCTACAAAATGGTTCAAAGTCTATTTTTAATGATGGCCCTAATTTGTTAACACCTTTTAAATTATTAATCCCCTTTATATTCAAGTAGTTATTGCATGTCATAACAATGTATCTATGCAGGGAAATTTAATACTATTTTCTAGATGTCAAGAAAAGGCTTGTTCTGCAAAATGCTATTAAAACTGATAATGAGCTAAATATTTGCCATAGCAAACACTGAAATTACTATATCAATCAGCATTGGGCTCTCTTATTCAATAAACAGAAATTAACCTATTAACTATGCCTAACTTTCAGCAACAAAACGGTTGTTTTCAAGCATTTCTCCCCACTTCAGATCTTTCTTTCCTTAGAACTACATATTGTCCTATAATCTCAAAGTTTTGATAAAATTCTTAGTATCAGTATTTGAAATTCGGAAGGTATGCAAGACAAAATTGTGATTATTTTGCTCTAGTGATAACCAATATTTTTGACTTTCCTTTAAAACAGATATAGACTTATAGGCAATAAAAATATTATGCCTGATAAGAATCAAATACTCAGCTGAACTTTTAAATAGTATTCTAGGATATTTTTCTGATTTCTAGAATAAAATAATCTGTTTTACCTTATCATTTATGGGTTTTGACTAAGTATAGCTACAAAAAATATACAAATGGAAGGTAGTATAGGAATCTATCATTAGTTAATTATAGCTTTCAGACACAATAAGTAGAGATAAAGACTATATTTTTATATGTACCCAGAAGGATGACAAGGATGCAAAAGCACTTTACACATAGTTAAAAACAAAAGAAAGTCCCAGTTTCCACTGTGAGTTATGCAGTACTGAACAAATATGCTACCTGTCTTTGTTGGGTGGATGTTACCTACATCCAATTACCATCTTAGTCATACTTTGGACTGACTATCAATGTAGTACAAAAGTAACCCAGGACTGGGTCTAGTTCTGACACTTTTCTGTGATTCCCCATACAGTTTTAAGGCACGCGTATGGCTTCAGTTGCTTTCATAATTTCTAAAAAACAACAACGCACACCCTAGTTCCCTTAACGTGAAGGCTTCAAATGATGAACATTGGAGATATATGTGTAGTTAAGCACAATAAAAATAATTTTATGCAATTGTGCTTTAAACTTCTCAAATTTTTTTTTGCAGCTATTTGTTACAACTCCCTTGACGTGGGCAGGGTATATATCATCTTTATTAAACAGATTAAAAAGCAGAACTAGAGAAGTTACATGATTTGCTCGAGCTAGTGAGAGCACTAGGAAAATAATCTTGACTTTATGGCTTTCAGGCTTATAATTCCAGTGGTTTTCAACCCTAATTACTCCTTAGACTCATTTAGGAAACCTGGGGGAAGAAAACAAAAACAAAAACACTATCTTTTTTTTTTTTTTTTTTTTTTTTTTAGTTGGAGTCTCACTCTGTCGCCCAGACTGCAGTGCAGTGGCCGCTCCCGGCCACTGCAACCTCGACCTGCTGGGCTCCAGCGATCCTTCCGCCTCAGCCTTCCAAATGCCGCCCAATTAATGCCCATTTAAACCCAAATGCCTGGATGTGAGGTCTTTGCATCAAGAGTTTTAAAAAGCTGACAGGATTCTGAAGTGCAGCCAGAGTTGAGAAGAACCCTGTAGATTTTGTTAAAATGTAGAGTTTGATGCAGTAGATCTGGGTGAACTTGCTTCTGCATTTCTCAGAATCTTTAGGTAATGTCCACACTGCTAGGAACAGACCATACTTGGAGCAGTTAGATCATTTTGCCTTTTCCACACCAGTTTTCTACTGTCAACTTGATGAGAAAAAAACCCTCACTTAAAAAAAAATAAACTCTTATATTTAAGGAAATGGAGGCGCGTATTTCCTTGGGTTGGCCTGTAATTTCTGTGACTTAAATGAGTTACAAATTACTTAACAAAAATATACCCAACTGAATTCTGATCTTCAGGAAGTTCAAAATTAAGCATAATCGCACAAGAGATAACATTCTTCAAATTCAGATATGCATTAGTTAAATAAGGCAAAGATGGTGGTTTCAAAGTATAAATTCTGCAATCAAACAAACTTGGGTTCACATTCCAGCTCTGTTACTCACCGCCAATGTGTCCTCTAATCTCTCTAAGCTTCAGTTTTCTGATGCGTAAAGTGGAAGCAATAATTTTATTCTATTTGGTCAATAAATATTATATCCAAAAACCACTTGATGCCATGCACTGTTTATTTTTATTTTTAATTTTTTTTTTGAGTTGGAGTCTCACTCTGTCTCCCAGACTGGAGTGCAGTGGCTGCTCCTGGTCACTGCAGCCTCGACCTGCTGTGCTCCAGTGATCCTTCCGCCTCAGCCTTCCGAGTAGCTGGAATTACAGGCACGCGCTACCACGCCCGGCTGATTTTTTTATTTATTGTAGAAATGAGGTCTCGCCAAGTTGCCCAGGCTGGTCTCAAACCCACGGGCTCAGGCAATTCACTCACCTCAGCCTCCCAAAGCGCGGGATTACAGGCTGAGCCACCGAGCCCGGCTTGCCATGCACTATTTAGAGGAAAGCAGAGTAGCCAGGGTACTTGCTGCCAAGAAGCTTACCTATAACTAATTTAAGATTGAAGGAAGGAGATACTGCACGGAAATTGCTTAGCATAGAGTCTAGCATGTAGGGGCTTAATAAATGTTAATCATTATTCTACATTAGTTCTAAAGTCTTAGCTGTTATTATGCCCAATTAGTACATACCACTGTGATATGTTGATACTCCAATAAGAATAAGAACCATTGATTAAATATACTAATCATAATTTTTGATACAGAACAAAACTTAAGGGCACATTATGTGAATATGCCCAGGAATAGAGAGCCAAGCCTTCATTATTGAGAAATGCGTGGACTTTAGTTATTAGTTCTATGGTCAGTTTTTGGTCAAAGATTATATGTTGCTCAAATGTTTCTGATAAAACTGATTGGTATGTCTGTAAAAGTGCTCAGTAAATTCAAGTGATGGCAAGTTTGCAAAAAATTCTAAATTTTCTTGAATGTAAAGTTATTGATAAAATCTTTGCATCTTATTAGCTCATTATTTTTGGAAATTGCTCATTTAATTATGGAATATTTTTTCAAAGCAGACTTTCTACTTTTCCATTTTTAAGAGATACAGTTTTAAAATATAAAATTTCTCTCAAGCGCAAAAATTTACATGCACAGAGCATAAAAAGAGATAGTTTTGATAAAATAGTCCCTATGGTTGGTTGGGAATACGAAGGGTTCAGGTTCAAATAATGAAAAGGTCAAGGGTCTTCTTCATTTCATGAGTCAGATTACATAGAGACAGGACAATAAAATATCCTACTCTAATATAAGTAATGAAAAATACACAGTGAACCAAACTCCTGGTGTGCAATTCAGAGCATCTCCGGAGTTTTCAGAATGGGTAATTACAGGCATAGAGTACTTGTGAACTCTCTGTTGGGTATCTGTCTCCTGGAATCACAGACTCTCTGAGGCAGGAGGCACTTCTGTGATCACAGAAAGTCCACCTTCCTCTTTATAGAAGAGAAAAATGGGGGCACAGAGAGTTGTAAAGACTTTGCCAACTCACCTTCCAGGTACCACAGCCAGAACTAAACCTTAATTAGTTTTTTTATATATTATGCTGACCTTTTTTTTTTAAATTAAGAAAGAGGAATTTATATCACTCTTATTTATGTGCCCTGGATATTTCTTGAGTAGAGAAGTTCTAAGATGAGAAAACACAAATGTCTGTGTTTTAATAACTAAATTGGCATTTTTTAGAAGCAAAGAAGAAATTCCCATGTCATCTTTCTGTTTCCTTCATATTATTTTTTGCTAGGTTGTTCACTGCTCATTTATCTGTCCTTCGCCAGTCCTCTTACATCCTAATGCAGTTTTCTAACCCGCATTCTTCTGTTTTACTAGATTCTCAGCATTGTAACTCCAATATATGATGTCTTTGAAATTTCATGCCAAGCCTTTGAAATTTCATGTCAATTCTGGTATGACTAAAATTGTATATCTAGATCTATAATAGAATGCTTGTGGGTTTTATCCACTTTAAAGAAGTTCTTTAATTATCAAGTTGGTAGAAAAACCAATCGGATTAACATGCTAACTGGATGTGGAGTGTGAGAAAAAGAAAAGTGATGATAAAGCCAAGGGTTTTACCTTGAGAAGGTAAAACTAGAAGAATAGATTTATTTAACTTAAAAAAAATTGCTCAAGGAGCAAGTTTGGGGCCTCAGGATAAGTGGATTGGGGTGAAAAAATTCAGGTTAAAATCAGGAGCTTGTATTGAGTTTCAGATGGCTATTAAATATCTTAGGGGAGTTGTCAAGTGTTGGCCACTTTGCCTGGAGTCCTGGAATACCTTCGTGGATATGCAGGTGTGGGAATCATCAGTTATACTTTCCTTTTTATCATGGTCTTCTGTTTCATTCATTTCTTTTCTTTATTTCCCCTCTTTTACTTTCATCGGTTTACTCTGTTATTGTAACCTCTTAATGTGTATTTTTACCCATTAATGTATATACTTCCTTTTTCATAATATAAATATTTAAGGTTATACATTTCCCTTCAAGAGTTGCTTAGCTCTATTTCGTTAATTTTGACATTTTAATATTTTACAGGTGCTTAGTACTTAGCGTTTTCTAATTTCACTTTTGTTTGAATGGGGATGCATCTAAGCTGCCACCTAAGGCCAACCCTGCTATTTTTGCAGGTGATCCCATTTCCTCTTGCCTAAACAGAAACACAGCTCCAACAATTCTCCCCTGTCCTTCACTGTAATGTCTTCCCTCCCTATCGGATTATTTTCATCTCACCCTATCTATTGACACTGGGACTTCATAGCCTATCTTTTGCCTTCTTACTCATTCCTCTTAACTCAAACTGACTGTTTTTTCATGTTATGTTTTAGGCCTCTAGGTATTTTCCTTACTTTTTGCCAGCCGAGCCAGGTATTTTAAAAGTCTGTAACAATATTTAATGCAGGGTTTCCTGGTGGCAATATTTTTCAGGATCTGTAGTTACTGGTGCTTTTCCTTGCCTCCTATGGCTAGCTCCGCTAGAACCTGACTTCTAACTGTAGGCTGCTCTGGTTCTCAAACTTTGGCCATTTTTCTCTTTTCTCTTTCAAAGGTTATTTCATGGAAAGTACCACTGCTTTGATACTATTCATAAGCTTTACCACTCCGATGTGTATCTACAGCCCGGTCTTACCCTCTGAGTTCCAGACTAACATATTCAACTCTTGCTTGAAATGTTTTGCTAAGGCTCTAATAAACATCTTAAACATCTACAGCATAACATGTCCAAAATAGGCCCTTGATTTTTTCCCATCTAATGTGCTTCTTTGCAGAAGAAATCATGTCTATTCAAGTCCAAAATTTAGAAAGCATCATTTCTCTTTTTCATCCTTGAGTATAATCCATCAAAAGGTCTTATTGGTTTTGTCCAAAAATTTATCTCAAGTTTGTTTGCTTCTCTTTAACACCACATCCACACCATGACCAATGTTAGCTGCATTTTCAGAAGAGCCAAACTTCAGTATGTCACTTACCATTTTTTCCTTTTTATTTAGTTTTCTTTTGGTAGGAATTAGATAGAAACTCTCATTTTCACGTTGTGTTCTGTATTCTGCATGTTTATGTTCTTAGATTCTCTATTACCGAGAAGCAACTACACATATATACACATCAAAGAGCAACTTCCATGCCCACATTTGGGCACAAACACATCCCATGTTTGCACTTGTACATATGTGAGTATGCATTTCTACATCAAGAAAGAAATAGACTGCATAATGAGTTCATTTTCAGAAATAATAAGCAACAAAGAGCAACTCTGTAAAAAGCAGTTTTGAAATGCTGTTGTAAGACTTATGGACTGAGTAGCAATGGCTTTGAACAGGGAACTGAAATCTGAAGTATACTTGATCCCAATATAGTCTGGTTAGAATCCCTTTAAAGACAATGTATAAATATAAGAATAAAATATATTCCAGAATTATTGTGTGTGGACTTTTAAAAGAAGATTTTACAATAATTACTTATGTGTGTATGTATGTATGTATGTATTTGTTTTTTTTTTTTTAGGCAGGATCTCCCTCTGTTGCCCAGGTTGGAGTGCAATGGGGTGATCACTGCTCACCATAGCTTCGACCTCCTGGGTTCAGGTGATCCTTCTGCCTTAGTCTCCTGAATTGCTGGGAGGCTAAGGCAGAAGGATCCATGCTGAACCACCATGCCCAGCTTTTTTTTTTTTTGGTAGAGAGAGAGTGTTGGTTGCTATGTTGCCCAGGCTGGTCTCGAACTCCTGGATTCAAGCAATCCTCTCGCCTTGGCCTCCCAAAGTACTAGAACTACAGATGTGAGCCACTGTGTCTGATCCTACAATAAGTATTTATTGTAAAAATTATTCAGTGGTTGGTTTTTGGTTGCAATTTGTGGCATTTCTTTTTTAATTTGATGCCTTCTGATTAATTTCCGAATTTTTTTCAAATAGTTTCAAATTTTCCCAATATTTACGTATAGCAGGAGAGCATAAAAAATAGAGTAATACATTTATAAAGGAATTCACTGTAGCTCAGAAAAAAACTTTGAAGTAATCTTATACATTGAATTCCAGTAAGAGATGAAGCACATTCTTAAACTAGATCTTTTGGTAAAAATATTTAAAAGCTATTAATAATTTCAGTATCTACCTAGTTAACTATTTTAAATAAAAGAAATAGTTGACATGATTCTCTGTTTTAAGGTTTGTCATGTTAGGCTATTATAGTCTGGAGTTTTAGATCAGGTCAGAATTAGATTAGATTAGGCTCTATCCGGCTGAGTCTGGGCATCACTATATTTACCCCACGATTGCTGGCTCTCGACTAGTGGTGAAACTGCCAAGAGCTCATTTTACTTCCTTTACATTGGTTCTGAATCTCCACTTAATGGAAGACTAACCTGGAAGCTAGTCAAAATAAGGGTGAATTTATAGGTTTTCATGTCGAATGGACCCACCTGCTATTTTCACTGCTTTTAGAGCCTCTTAAAACTCGATAGCTGAAGCTAGAAAGTGAATCTTAAATTCAGCACTACATTCAAATAATCTTTTTGGCTGATGCTGATAAGCTGTTATATTTCACCCCCATCCCGTCTTAGTAACGACATTTATAGCTACTTGGAATTCTAAACCAGTAGAGGCTCTCAAAAATTGAAATATTTTACAATTTGAAAGTATTTTATATATTTTTACCTCTCTTCGAAATGTTAAAGATAGTAAACACAATTCTAACTACAAATTTTAGTTTTAAAAGAAAGCAAAGCACATTTAAGTACGTATCAATTTTTAGTGGAAGAGATAAAAGGAAATGAGTAAAACAAAGTTACCTCTTTTCTTCTAAAGTCTTCCCATTTGAAATAAATGTGATATTATGATTTGGAGTGGAACTTTGACAATATTTTAATCGAATTCAAACAGTCGTGGAATGGGCAATTTTTGAGCAATAAAATTTTCAGTATTCACATATTCTCCCAAATCTGCTGAAATCTTTTTGTATCCCAGAAATTGATCTTAGTGAAATATTTCTTTTCAAAGTACTTTTTGGGCAACTTGTATGGGTAGAGACCTCAATGTCCCAGCTATCTCAGTGGTACACAGGCTTGGACATCTTTGGGTATAGCATGGTCAACTGAATAATTTTCTGAATGAACTTTTCTAAACTGTGTGTATGTGTGTGTGTGTGTGTGTGTGTGTGTGTGTGTGTGTGTGTGTGTGTGTGTGTGTGTGTATGTGTTTGAGTTGACGTTATAAAAATATAAGAACCTTCATTATAAATGTTCTTATTATTTCAAAAGCTTAAGTTTTTTAAAATGCACACAAGTAAAAAGAAACATGTTCCATGGAAGCATCTCTTGAGACCATCATCCTCCAGCTGTCTTCCAGGGATCATGTGTCCCACTTGGGTATATGAGACACGACATTCAGGCATGTGTATAGTAGAGGATATTTGCAGGAACTTTTTCTGCTCTATGATTAAGTGTTCTTCCTTGGGCTCGTTTCAGCTTCTCATAACTCTAAGTTTGCCTTCTCTGAAGTTCGTCTCTTAAATTGCTGAAGAAATATTTATTGAAATTTATATACACATACCTGTGTGTATGGTGCTCTGCGTGTATCTGTAAATATAATTACTGAGCCAAGTTTTTTTCACACTTAATTGTTTAAGCAGTCCTGTAAACTTGGAATAATTTTCTCATATAAAAATTGGAAAAGGATCAAATAGTAGATGATGACTGGATTCATATTAGAATCCACATCTCTTGTGTCTAACTATAGATAACTTCCCTTGATTCCCTCCTGGGGTATTGGAACTTTTCACTATGCTTGAGTCTCACAAACATCAAAATATTCTGAAAATCTTGAATTTGAAGATTAAAAGATCAGAGAAATTATATTTACTAGTTAGATGTGCACGTGCAATATAAAGTATACAAAAGGTGATGATTTATAATGGAAAAGAAAATGGCACCAGACATGCTTTGTTATAAAAATACAACCTCCCCTTCTTGAAATAAGTTTATGTTCAAAAATGCACCTGTCAATATAGCGTTAGGAGCAAAAAATGAAATGCAATAAAATCTATAAGAACACATGAATAGAAGAATTGCTAGATGGAATAATCCAGTATGTATTACAGGGATTGAAATCTTCCCTGATCAAAATATATATATACCCAATAAAAATATTAGATTGCACAATATTGAAATGAGTTAACTTTCATATTAACCTCTAGCAAAGGGATTAAGAGACTCAAGTTCTGAATGGGAAGATCTCTCTCTCTCTTTTAAAATTCCTGAAACAGATTTTGAAATCACAATAAATGTCTGGCCCAACCCCAATATCTCTAAACAAATAATGGGTAAAAACACATGTAATTTTATGGTTTAAGATTAAAATCTTGAAAGGCAATGACAAATCGGTAAAGTTTTCTCAGCACAATAAAAAGTTAATGTAAGGGTTGTATTATGAAAGATTTATCCAACTCACTGTATTTTGACTTCAGTACAACTTTATTACAAGTAAGGCTCACTAACATGCTATTCCAATACTGCTTTATCTCAGATTCATTTCTAATATAGGACTCCCAGAAAGTGAAATTTTATCACAGTATTATTTTGAAGTGTTTTCACTTTGGTATCTTGAGAAAATGAAATCCACCTAGCTGAGCACATGGTGTACCTTCCCAAAAGTCTTTTTTATGCATGCATGGATTACTAAAGAAATTCAGTTGTAAACTAGATGGAGATTGTGATAGCTTAGAGAAAACCTTGACTTTCAATTTTCACTGAGCAAAAAACTAAAATGACAACCACAAGCAATTCTCAAGGCCAATTTTTACTAGGAAGCGAGCAAACAAAAATTGCAAATTAATACCAGCTATTAAGCATGCTGTTTAGCCAATTAAAACATGGCATCTACAATGACATCATTTTAGATGTAACACTTTTGCTCATAAGTGAGTCTTGAGGTACAAAACCCATTACAAACTCTATCTTTCTTTTTCTTTTTTTTTTTGAGTTGGAATCTCACTCTGTTGCCCAGGTTGGAGTGCAGGAGCATGCTCACAGCCACCGCAGTCTCGATCTGCTGGGCTCAAGCGATCCTTCCACTTCAGTCTCCCATGTAGCTGGAACTACAGGCGCAGGCTACCACATCCAGCTTATTTTTTGATTTATTGTAGAGATGAGGTCTCATAAAGTTGCCCAGGCTGGTCTTGAACCCCCGGACTCAGGCAATCCTCTCGCCTTGGTCTTCCAAAGTGCTGGGATTACAATTTGAGCTATCACACTCGGCCTATTTTTATTTCTACAAATTGATTTTCAATATTCTGATTTAATACACACAGAAGACACCAAAACTTCTACTTCATTGTGATACATTTCTTCATTCTTTTTCTCAGTAGTCTTATCTTGCCTTCAAAGAGTCTCTTCTTTGATATCTTTGTGCAGAAAATGTCCATTTAAAAAATAAATTGGTTAATTATTTTATAGATATTAAATATTATATCTTGGCCATTTTATGGAAAATATTATTTAAAATTAATGAATTGTTATAAGCGCATTAATAATCAAGAGATGGGAAAGTAAAATAAATAGCAAGATAAAACGACTGTTCATTATGTTTCTACAAAGTTACTCAGGAAATAAAATATTTATTATGTAACTAGTTTTCTGATATTACTCTTCTGCAGGAACTTACAGAGAAATAAATTAGGGAGTACCACATTCAATGCAAAAACTAACTCAATGACTTTGTTTAGTAAGAAACAAATGATAAATGATGACAGTAAGAAATAAACTGATGATAAAAAACCTTTTCACAGTTCAATGTAATCTACTCCACCATGATGTAAATGCTGTCTACTATAGTGTCTTGTTGTTTTAAAAACCGTCCTAGTTCGAGACCCCCCAGGCAACTTGGTGAGACCTCGTCTCTACAATAAATCAAAAATTAGCCGGGCGTGGTAGCGCACGCCTGTAGTTTCAGCTCCTTGGAAGGCTGAGGCGGAAGGATCGCCAGAGCCCAGCAGGTCGAGGCTGCAGTGGCCATGAGCGTGCCACTGCACTTCAGCCTGGACAACAGAGTGAGATTCCAACTCAAAAAAACCCCAAAAAGCAAAGAACCAAACAAAACAAACAAAAAAACCCTCACTGTCCTATAATACCTACAAGAAAATATATACAAGAGTAGAAAACAAATCCAACCAATTTATTCTGTAGTTATTTTTCGCTATGGATGGTTATTTGGAATAGAATATAAAAGCCAAAAGGCAAGGAATCTTGCTTTATTTAAGTTGACCAAAGTTTTAGTCATCATAGGTATGCAAATAAATATCAGATAATAAACAGATAACCCCGAAAGACCTTACAAATCCAGAAACCTATGTAGTCCAGACTTTGAGTTTTGATGTAAAGAGGAAATGGTTCAACAACAAAAACTGTTGAAGTATAATTCAAATTCTTTACTTGCACTTTGTAGATACCAAAATTATTCAACACACCACATTATAATCTCCCATTTTATTTTTATTTGTTTATTTACTTACATTGACATAAAAATTGTACATATTTATGGCATGCCACATGATTCTTTGACATATGTATGTAATGAAATGATAAATCAAGCTCATTAGCATATCCATTACGTCACATCCCATTTTCTATATTTTCAATTCCTTTACACTCTCCACAATTCCCCAACATTTTACACAAACTTTCTCTGTCTCTCTTTTTAGCATCCTAGTCTGTGTTCTCACACACCTTTTTCCTTTTTTTATGCATGAAGACTTAGCCTCTATGTAAATCAACTTAACCTCTCTCTCAGTCAGTGGAAATCCTTTTCCTCTGGGGATTAGGAGGAAGAGGGAAATTGAGCAGGTGTGGGGGTGAAGGAAGCCTATAAACACATGTGAACATTCTTTGGATGCATCATAGAAAATGCTTTATTGTAAAATATAAATCTAAAATAATATGCTGTGCCTTAACATAACCTCACTAACCGTTCTTGAGACAAAGAGCCACATAAAATGTGCATTAATAGAAGAATTAATGTTTCAACAGTTCATCAAATTTTTTTCAACTGAGAAAGGAGCTAAACCTCAGGTGATAGTAGTCAACTGACTATAATGTCTAAGGTGGGAAGGGGCAGCCTTTTGTTTTTAACACTATAGAAACGTCTCTGTTATTTGTCTTCTACAATTGTATTACGTTAAACAGAACCATTTTAAGGAAGATATCCCAATACCATTAACAAATATGATCTTTAATGAATCTTTGAAGATAAAGAGAGAACAATGGGGAGCCATGGATTGATGAAAATTTAAGAGACAAGTTGACCTAGGTCTCTACTCTGAGGTAGTAGTTCAACTAGCAACCTAAGACTTATGTCGATCTCTAATCTTTCCAAAGGCTTGTAAAGTAGATTCAACAATTAACTCAGTAGTTTAAACTAGTGTTTTTTTTTTAACTGAGAAAGAAGCCAAATCTCAGGAATAGTATCGTATAGAAACACATATATAATATTTACTATATATATTAATGATATGCTATATTTTCTACATTGTATAATAGGAGTATACCTATTTATATATAATATAAATATATGAATATAGTATATAACACAGTTATTGTCTCTCTCTCTCTCTCTCTCTCTCTCTATATATATATATATATATATATATATATATATTTTTTTTTTTTTTTTTTTGAGTCGGAGTCTCACTCTGTTGTCCAGGCTGGTGTGCAGTGACACACTCATGGCCACCGCAGCCTCGACATACTGGGCTCAGGTAATCCTTCCACCTCAACTTTCCAAGTAGCTGGAACTACTGGCAGGCACTACCATGCCCAGCTTATTTTTTGATTTGCTGTAGAGACAAGGTCTCACCAAGTTGCCCAGGCCAGTCTCGAATCCCTGAGCTCAACTAATCCTCTCACCTTGGCCTTCCAAAGTGCTGAGATTACAGGCTTGAACCACCGCACCTGGCCTCCTAAAATTCCTATGCTGAAATCCTAACCACCAAGGTGATGGTATTAGGAAGTGGGATCTTTGGGAGCTGATTAGGTCATGAAGGCAGAGACCTCATAAATGGGATTAGCAACCTTATGAAAAAGACCCCAGAGAACTTGCTTATGCTTTCCATTACGTCAGGACACAGCAAGAAGGTTCTGTCTATAAGCTGAATAGAAGATCCTCATCCTCACCCAAACTGCCTTGATCTTGAACTTTCCAGTCTTCAGAACTGTGAGAAATAAATTTCTGTTCTTTACATACTACCTGGATAGCAGTATTTTGTTATAATACCCTGAACGGACTTAGATAAGCAGTACACTTTACTTTCTGGGAACTTGGTGTTTGTTTTTTTTTGTTTTTTTTTGTCTGTAAAATAGAAGATGAACTAGAAATCTGGGGCTCTTTTACAGCACTCAAATTCTTAAAAATTTTCCTTAATTGGTATTTGGGTCATTACCAGGGGAAGTAAGGGCCAAATATAGAAGCCCAAACTCCACCTGAATGCAGCCTACTTATGTAGTTAAATCTCACTTGTACCCCACATTGCTGTAATAAAATAAAAAATTTTAAAAGTTATTAGAATGTATCTAAACATAACAAATGCCACATATAACAAACCAATAATAAATAAGCAGCACAAAAAAACAAAGATGACCTGAAAAAATTTTCCTTAAAGTTTCCCTGCATTCTTAAACAGACTTTAATAAATATAATTTAATCTTTTATAGATGACTGGAGATGATCAATTGAAAAATTAGGTATATAGAATAGTAAGAGTCTATTCAGTGTATAAGTTACCATGGCTCTCACATAAAATGGCTCCAGATTGCTGTATGTTTGCATGCATGGCTGTGTGTGGGTATGTATATGTGTGTGCATGTGTGTTTGAACCTTTTTATTGTAAACAACTGTGTGTCAATATTGCCACTGTGTCTGCTTATAACTTCTTGTCTTGTTTATAGCATACTTATTGAGGGGTAAATATTATCTTCTATAAAGTAGGTTATAATTGCTTCAAACAACAGCATCAAAAAATGTTTGGCTTGTTGAAATCACCAAAAATTGATGGATAAGTATCCCTACACTAGTTAACAAGGAACTCAAAATAAATTTCTTGTGCTGTAGTTGCAAGTACATGCTATTATGCTCCAACCTCTGAGGAGATGGAGGGTGGTTGTTAAAGTCTCCATTCCTTCAAGACACTTACTTGAAGACAGTTACTGGGTCCTTAGAGAATCTTCTTTTCCCACAGCCTAAAGAATTCCAGCCTTTACTCATGTGTCACATTTTCCAAATGATTAAACTTTTTCCATTGTAATTCTGTAAATCCCTTTTGATGCGTTCACATGCCTCCTGAGGTATCTAGTTCCAAAACCAAAATTAAAATCTAATAGTAAAAGACTTGTAATTTCTACTGACATTTGTTAATATGTCAAAATGATGCTAATGTTTTTGATTTTATTTGCATTTTACTAATGGTTAATCAGAAATAAGCAAGTTGGAATACTTAACTAAGGGTCACTAAATTAGTGGTACTGAGGAAACCATATTCTTTCTATTAGAATTGAGTTATTAAAGAATATACATAAATACAATATATATATACATGAGTAAATATACATGAGTAAATATATACACAAATATCACACACACACACACACATCAGTTAAAATAGTAAACTTGGTTGGTTTGGGACACCAGGTAAATTTTCCTACAAATGACCTATAAGGCTGCTTGATATTGGTAGCTTAAATTCTTGCTGAAATGTGTGAGGTTGCTTTTTGCAATCAAACCATAATTTAAAGTGAGAAGATTCTCCCTCTTCCTCCTTCTCTTCCTCTGTGTTCCATCTTTAGAGGTCCCACTCCCTGACAGATGTGGGGGAGGTGTAATTCACAAGTGGTTGGTGTCTGTCCTGGCACTGCCAGGCAATACTCTGGGTAATAATCATGCCTGTGCTGGGAATAGGTACTTTATAAGAACACAGTTATATACAGTTTTTCTAAATGATATTCAATCACTTGTCTATATTCCTATGCACCATTTCTGGGACACTGATCACAATATTAGTCAAATACTAACAGTTTTTTTTTTTAAGTAGGGAATAGAAAGGAAAACACAACTTGTAATATTTAATCCATTCTACTCACACTAAAAGATAATTAGAATCTCATCTCACTTGTTTTAGGCACATGGATAAAATCATAGCACCATGCTCTGTTCTTTTTGACTGGTATAATTTCCAACAAAATTTCCCCCACAGCAGGTACTACGCTGAAACCCCAAGGCAAGTCTCAGATAGCAATCTTCTATACATTGAATTTAAACTTCAGTTTCTGAAATACTACAGGTTCCTCAACTCTTTCCTAGTTATTCTGACATAGCTCAGGGAACATCTTGTTTTCCTCTCTATTCCCTACTCAAATATCTGTATTTGACTATTAGTGTGATCAGTGTCCCAGAAATCATGCATAGGGATGCAAACAAGTGATTAAATATCATTTAGAAAATCTGTACATAATTTAGAAGCTGATATTTGGGATCAGAATAAAATCTAACCTTTAGATCAGAACTGAACAAAATCAAAATAACATTTTAGGTATACATTGTTCTCATGTAAATATGATTTAGAATAGAATCTGTTTCTGAGGGTCAGCAAACTCACCTAGTGAGGATGGAAAGCTATTCAAAAGAATGTGAAGGTGATGGTACACGAATAGTATCTTACTGCATGAGGATAAATTTCCAGGAGTTTATCTGGGTTGTTGAGATAAATTCCCATAAAGCGAAAAGTCAGACGGATGAAAGAATTTGATATACAGCTGTTATACTTTCCATATGTCATCTTAAAAGTGTGTGTGTGTGTGTGTGTGTGTGTGTGTGTGTGTGTGTGTGTGTGTGTGTGAAGAGACTGGGAATAGCAGTAGTTACGGTGAATTTAGTAAGCCAAATATTTGAGTTGCTCCCTCCAAAGTGGGGAAATTGATTTACACAATTGTTTGCTATTAAGACTCAAATAAGTCTAGCATGCTTAGGTTTTCTCCTATGTTTGCCAGTTTTTGACAGCTGTCAGTTTACATATGACACTTTATCTAAGTATCACCAACACTGCATTAGTATCTTCAGAAAATCTTCTGTGAAAGCTGCAGTTGCGCTGTCCCAAATCAATCCCTGCATTCTTAAACTTGCAGTGCATTCATTTGTGGGCAGAGGCAGCCGGTGGGAGGGTATTGATTGGAGTATAATGTCATGTGTAGCAAGAGAGAAAGATGAAAAGTGTTTTCTGCTTAATGGGTTGGTATTAAGTAGGTGGGAATGGCTTCTAATTAGCCAACAATTGCTGTGTTTCCCAGTTTCCCTCCTTTCCCTCCTCCTGTCGGTCACCAGCTGCCAATCTGCCCCCATTTTTTTTTTTATTTGGAGTTCATTGCTCACTGTAGTGAAAGCCTTTGTTTAAGAAAGAGGGCTCCCAGGGTCTCAGCTGCCTGGGTACAGCTTGCTGCCTACGATGAGTAGCAACTGTCAGTTTATTTTATCTCAACCTTTTCATCATTCTGCTGAAACTGATCGACTGAAACCACCTGAGAGACCTGAGGATTCAGTACCTACAAGTCATTAGCTAGGACTGCACAGCCTTTCACCACATAGCAAGTCAACTGAACACTTCCTGAAATGCAGTCCACTTTAACCCCATGTTTCCCCATGAACATATAAGAATTCTGTTTCTTTTTCGCTTTTGAAGTTGAACCGATGGGAGATGATTTCTTTGACGTACAGTCATATGTCAGAATATTTTGCTTTGGCTAAGGGACGAGGGGAATGCCCCCATAACAGACTTTGCTATAGTGACAGCACTTATATGGTGGTCATTATTCCATCCACAGGAAAAGTGAAGGTGACACTGGAAAACATTTTACAACATTTTAAACAAAACATCTTACAAAATTTCCCCATTTGTCACAAGCATCAAATGTGAGATTGGAACCTGAGTTTGCATGTGTGTGGGCCATAATGTAGTTACTGTAAAACCAAGCAAAGAAAAGTTTCCCATGCCCTTTAATGATACTGTGAAAACCTTTTTTAGAGAGTCCATTTGACCTGCTGTATCCAGAATGCATCTAAATAGAATGACATGCGGAGGAGATTCCACCTGTGCCACGGTGGAGCATAATTTGGAGCATAATGTTTTGTGAAAATCAATTACATGCAAAGCTATGGGAAAAGGATGTTGTTGTATACCATTTAGAATCATGGAGTCGTGACTATGTGGCATTTAACCACATTTCAATATAGGTAGGTAGGTTTCTTGGGGGAGTGAAATTTCAGAAATATTTGAAAGGGGAAAGAAAAGATAATTAAGCAGAGAAAAGCAAATTATTTTCAATAAATGATGGGAAGTGAGAAGTGTTCATACAGAGTTGGAATTATGGAGGAAAAAAGTTCAAGGAACTTTTGAATCGATTTTAAAATAGAAATCTAAAGGGCGTAAAAGGAATAGGTGAATAAAAGCCCTGATTTGAAGTGCTTTCCATATTTCACATGTGAATTTATAATAGTGTTCAACAGTATTAATATTGCCAAGAAATGTTATCCTTTTTTTTTAAAATCCACTTTATTGAGGTATGATTGACATGTAAAGGGCTGTACATATTTAATGTATACAATTCGATGAGTTTGGAGACAAGGAAATGTTATCTTAAGACCCACTAACTGAGTTTCCATATATTAGTGAAGTATCATGTATTCATGAGGAAAAGCTAACCTTGCCTTATCACCTTAAACTATTGAAACATTTAAGAAACTTAAGAACGATTCCCACATATAAGATCCACCTGGTGAAATTGTTAAAAGGAGATTCCCTTCATTAGAGATTCCGATTCAATAATTCTGAAGTAGGGTCCTAGAATATACATTTATAACAACTCAACCCCACCTGCCCCCCCATAATTTTGATGTAAGTGGTCCTTGAATTGCACCTTGAGAAACTGCCTAAGGCTTATTGTGAAGTTTAATTTTCCACAGGGTATCTTAAAATACTTTTCCATATTTGAAAATGCAGTAAGATATCTCGTCACCGATGAACATTCCTAACTTCAATGTCATTTTTTCCTCTCAAAAAGCTCCTACTTATACTTTCTTTAAAGTCATTAAAAAATAAAATAAACTAGATTAGACTAGAATACAACAGAGAAATACCACAGTGCTTCACAGGTTGTTAAGTACTGTTTTGTTAAATCTTTACTCAATTATGTATTCTATGGCACAAAGTAAAATATATTTCTTTTTTTTTGAGTTGGAGTCTCACTCTGTCGCCCAGACTGGAGTGCAGTGGCCGCTCCCGGCCACCGCAGCCTCGACCTGCTGGGCTCCTGCGATCCTTCCGCCTCAGCCTTCCAAGTAGCCGGAATTACAGGCATGCACTACCACGCCCAGCTGATTTTTTTGATTTATTGTAGAGGTGAGGTCTTGCTGCCCCGGCGGGTCTCGAACCCGCGGGCTCAGGCAATCCACTCACCTCAGCCTCCCAAAGGCGTGGGATTACAGGCTGAGCCACCGAGCCCAGCAAAGTAAAATATATTTCTTCCTGTAGATTTGAATAAAAAAAAGCTACTGCTTTACAAGCTATTCTTCACACAGTAAAGAGATCTTTTGGAAAAGTTAATTAGTGTTCTTTTCTCAGACATCAGTGATAGTTTCCTACCACGGTTGGAATAAAATTCAAAGTCATCACCAAGGTTTACAAGGTCTTAATTAATTGGCAGTCCCTGAAACCTCAATTCTTACCTCTCTTCCCTTCACTCGATTTGTTCTAGCCATGTTGGTCTTCTTGTTATGTGAACAAACCTACCTTTACCTGGATACTTTCTCCCCGTCCTCTTAGATATTTACATGCCATGCTTCCTCATGTCAGTCAGGATTCTCTTCAAATGGTGCCTCTTTTAAGAGACTTCTGTTTAAAAAAAAAACCCTCCACAAATGCAGTCACTGTCTGTCCCCATACCTGCTTTATTTCTTGTTCATAGCACTTAGCACTCTTTCTAGAGGTAGCCCACCAGCATCTAAATCTTTGTTTCCAAATGATTAAGACACTCCCTACTTTATAAATCTAGGTGGAAAGTTGAAACTGTTTCTCATTGTAGGTATTGAAAGGCCAGAAACCCACTTCCCATCTTCCCTGCAGCTAAGGCAGCATGCTGTAGGCATGCTAAACTTTGCATGGGAAAATGATGACTTGTTCTGCATAGCCCTGCTGAGATGGCATTGGGCAGGTTTCTGTATTGTAAAGCTTCCTTAATAGTTCTCATGACAGTTAATTTTCCAACATGCATGTGCTGGCAAAAAACTTTTCTGAACATTTTTTGCAGTTACATAAACATGGTTTTAGGATAGCAAACCTGCCTGGCTCAGTGGCTCAGCCTGTAATCCCAGCGCTTTGGGAGGCTGAGGTGAGTGGATTACCTGAACCCGCGGGTTCGAGACCCACCTGGGCAACTTGGCGAGACCTCATCTCTACAATAAAACCAAAAATTAACCAGGTGTGGTAGCGCGCACCTGTAATTCTGGCTACTTGGAAGCCTGAGGTGGAAGGATCGCTGGAGCCCAGCAGGTTGAGGCTGCGGTGGCCAGGAGTGTGCCACTGCACTCCAGTCTGGGTGACAAAAAAACTCCAACTCAAAAAAAAAAAAAAAAGGATATGAAAACCTAAAATATTTGCCACCTACATTTTTATGCCTAGAACTGGACAGTTAGTTCTTTTGTATTCCTGTTATCAAGTTTGTATAAATATTTATAGAAACCTAAGTCCACATAAGTATGATTAAGATTATATCTGAGGTGGAAGAATCACCGGAGCCCAGCAGGTCGAGGCTGCAGTGGCCGGGACCATGCCACTGTACTCCAGTCTGGGCAACGGAGTGAGACTCCAACTCAAAAAAAAAAAAAAAAAATTATATCTTAGTAAAATTATTGAATTATATTTTCAATGGAATGTATTTGTGAATATGGGTTTTTAAATTCATTTATAGGTATTTCAAATCTGCTTTAATTTTACTACAAGTATGCATTGTTTTATTGTGCTTTGCTTTATTGCACTTTGTAGATATTTCCTTTTTTACAAATTGAAGGTTTATGTCAACCCTGCTTCTTAGTAAGTCTATGGGCACCATTCTTCCAACAGCATGTGCTCCCTTCACATCGCTGTGTCACATTCTAATAATTATCACAATATTTCAAACTTTTCCATTATTATTATATGTGTTTGGGGTGATCTATGATCAATGATTTTTGATGTTTGCTATTGCAATTCTTTTGGAATGCCATGAACGCACCCATATAAGACAACGAATTTAATTGATAAATGTGTATGCTCTGACTGCTCCACTGACCAACCGCTCTCCCATCTCTCCTTTCCCTCAGGCCTCTCTATTCCCTGAGACACAACAATATTGCAATTAGGCTAACTAATAACCCTACGAAGGCCTCTTAGTGTTCAGATGAACGGAAGAATTACACATCTCTCACTTTAAATCAAAAGTTAGCAATGATTAAGCTCAGTGAGGAAGGCATGTCAAAAACCAAGACAGGCCAAAAGCTAGGCCACTTGCACCAAATAGTCAAGCTGTGAATGCAAAGGAAAGGTTCTTGAAGGAAATTTAAAGTGCTACTCCAGTGAACACACAAATGACAAGAAAGCAAAATAGCATTATTATTGACGTGGAGAAAGTTTGAGTGGTCTGGATAAAAGATCAAACCAGACACAGTCTTTCCTTGTGCCAAAGCCTAATTCAGAGCAAGACTCTAATTCTCTTCAATTCTGTGATGGCTGAGAGAGGTGAGAAAGCTGCCAAAGAAAAGTATGAAGCTAGCAGAGGATGGCTCATGATGTTTAAGAAAAGAAGTTGTCTCCATAATACAAAATAATATGGCGAAGCAGCAAGCACTGATGGCGAAGCTGAATCAAGTTATCTAGAAGATCTAGCTAAGATAATTAATGAAGGTGGCTACACTAAACCATAGATTTTCAATGTAGACAAAACAGCATTTTATTAGAATAAGATGCCATCTAGGGCTTTCATAGCTAGAGAAGAAAAGTAAACGCCTGAGTTTAAAGGAGCTAGGAGCTAATGCAGCTAGTGACTAGGAGCTAGGAGCTGATGCAGCTAGTGACTTTAAGTTGAAGCCAATGCTTAGTGACCATTCTGAAAATCCTAGAATTATTACCCTTAAGAATTATGCTAGGTCTACTCTGCCTGTGCCCCATAAATGGAAAAACAAAACCAGGATGACAGCACATCTGTTAATAGAATGATGTACTTAATATTTTAAGCTCCCTGTTGAGACCTACTGATTAGGAAAAAAGATTCCTTTCAAAATATTAATGTGCATTGACAATGCACCTAGTACGCAAGAGCTCTGACATAGATGTACAAAGAGATTAGTGTTTTCTTTTTGTGCCTTCTAACACAATATTTGTTCTGCAACCCATGGATCAAAGAGAAATTTCTATTTTCAAGTCTTATTTAAGAAAGATATTTTATAAGGCTATTGCTACCATAGTTTATTTCTTTGATGATTCTGGGAAAAGTAAGTTGAAAACCTTCTGAAAAGGACTCACCATTTGAGATTAAGAACTCAAATGGGAGGTGGTCAAAATATCAATAATTACAGGAGTTTGGAAGAAGTTGATTCCAACACTCATGGATGACTTTGAGGAGTTTGAGACTTCAGTGGAGAAAGTCACTGCGGGTGTGGTGGAAGTAACTAGAGAACTAGAATTAGAAGGGGAGCCTGAAGACGGGACTGAATTGCTGCAATCTCATGACCAAACTTGAATGGAAGAGAAGTTTCCCCTTAAGGATGAGCAAACAATGTGGTTTCTTGAGATGGAATTTACTCGTGGTGAAGATGCCGTGAACACTGTTGAAATAGCAACAAATTTAGAATATTACATAAACTTTGATAAAGCAGCAACAAGGTTTGAGAGGATTGGCACCAATTTTGAAAGAAGTTCTGCTGTGGGTAAAATACCAAACAGCATCTCATGCTACAGAGAAATATATATATATATATATTTTGAGTTGGAGTCTCACTCTGTCGCCCAGACTGGAGTGCAGTGGCCGCACCCGGCCACCGCAGCCTCGACCCACTGGGCTCTGGCGATCCTTCCGCCTCAGCCTTCTGAGTAGCCGGAATTACAGGCATGTGCTACCACGCCCGGCTGATTTTTTGATTTATTGTAGAGATGAGGTCTCGCTGCCCAGGCGGGTCTCGAACCTGCAGGCTCAGGCAATCCACTCACCTCAGCCTCCCAAAGGCACGGGATTACAGGCTGAGCCACCGAACCCGGCCTACAGAGAAATATTTTGTCAAAGGAATCAATTGATGTAGCAAACTTCATTATTGTCTTATTTCAGGAAATTGCTACAACCACCCCAATCTTTGGCAACCATCATCCTGATCAATCAGCAGCCATCAACATCAAGGTGAGACCTTCCATCAGCAAAATGGTTATGGCTTGCTAAAGGCTCAGATGACTGTTAACATTTTTTTTAGTAACAAAGTAATTTTTTAAATGAAGGTGTGTACGTTTTTTTAGACATAATGTTATGGCGCGCTTAATAGACTGCTGTCAGCCTGTAATCCCGCGCTTTGGGAGGCCGAGGTGAGTGAATTGCCTGAGCCCGCGGGTTCGAGACCCACCTGGGCAACTTGGCGAGACCTCGGTTCTACAATAAATCAAAAAACTAGCTGGGCGTGATAGCGCGTGCCTGTAGTTCCAGCTACTTGGAAGGCTGAGGCGGAAGGATTGCCGGAGCCCAGCAGGTCGAGGCTGCAGTGGCCGGGAACGGCCACTGCACTCCAGTCTGGGCAACAGAGTGAGACTCCAACGCAAAAAAAAAAAAAAAAAAAGACTGCTGGATAGTGTAACTATAACTTTTATGTGCACTGGGAAGCCAATAAATGGATGTGACTCGCTTTATTGTGTTGCTCTGGGACCAAGCCTGCAATATCTTGGGGGTGTGCGTTTATATGACTTGATCTTTCTCTCTTCTCCTTCAAATTGATGTACAAAATAGCGTCAAGAAGAGATCTCAAAGAAAAGCAATAGACTGATTTTTGTCTACTTATCTTTTATAAATTATATTTGTCCTAAGAATGCTACCCAGTAGAAAGCTGACATTTTTTTCAGAGAGGAAAATTCCTATCTTAGATATTGTGACAGTATTATGCATAATTATGTATGCAATTACACTTGCACATGCTTGAAAATTTTTATCTAGGAATGCTTAATAACATTTGCATGGTTAAATGAGACAGCAGAAACAACTGGAAGAGCCTCAGGGCATGGTCATCTATTTAAGCATCTGCTTGGATTTTCAACGTAATTAGGCATATAATTTGTGTGCCTAAACTTAGTAGATTCATGTAAGTAATGATAAATTATTAAAAAGCCATGCTTGTAATGTTTTGCTCCCTACTTCCTGCCAATCAAATTACAAAGAAATATACTATATTCACATTTCATCACATACATTTTCAAATGTAATGGCAATATAAAAGCCCAGGTGAAGATGAGTGAACAGGTGAATTCGTTCAGAAGAGAGGCATCTATATCTGTAGTGATTGGGAGTCTATATCTATATCTTTAGGGGGTCTTCCTATGATCAAGTCGTAATATCAGTTTGATCATCTGTGCCTACTAAGATTTTTTATGAAAAAATACTCTTTTGTTCATATTATATTCAACACAACTCGTTTTCACTATTGTGACAGAAGAAAATTAATACCTAAAGGATGGACGTAATAACTTCCTTTCATATAGTTTATCTTTCCCTTGTCATAATCTTGTTACTTGGTTGTGGGAAAACTTGAGCCAAATGAATCTGTATAGTACAGTATAAATATTAATCTCAACAATTTGCAACAGTTATTTTGAGCCTGTTCTTTTGTTTTTCTTACCAATTCTCTTCCTGACTATGGATTTTGAAGCACTATTTCATTTCATTTTTCTCTGTTGTTATTTTAGTATCTGAAGTAAAAATATATGGAGACTTGAAAACTATGCTTCCCTTCTCGGGAGCTTATTATTCTCATAAGCCCTTTGAAAGGGCTGAACTAAACTTCTTTTGATAACAGTGTAAAATACACCCTATTAGCTGCTGAGATCATGAAATGTATAGTCTTAATTCCAGGAAATCAGACTTATCTCACTAAAGGCTAAAGTTAACAAATCGCCTTCTCAATTTAGGGGTCTGATTTCATGTTAGAGGTTAATAAAAGCAATCGCTCACAGCCATAGCACTTACACTAACTAACTTTAGTTTTCCCTATTGGTTTGACAAAGTCCAACTCTGTTTACTTTAAGAACATGATGAAAAAATATCTATTTGCTCAGATTTTTTGATTGAAGTTTAAGAATGAAATCAACAGAAGAAAAAACCCGAGTACATTGTAGTGTTAGAAGATTTGGAGATAGTGAATAGAGGTTACTGCTTTTAACATGTATTTCATTGCTACAGTACTTCAGAGCATGCAGAAAGTAAATCTGTCCAGGTACATTCATACTGATTCAAATATTTGTTTCAGAAAGGTCAAGATACTGGTCAGGATAGCTGGCATTAAAATTAAGAAATTGTTAGTATTTCTTCTCATTAGCATTTCACCCAATGTTTCCCATTCTGGGCACATTGTACCTATCCCCAGGAGGCAGACCTCATCCATGGGAATTGAAATATATATCCAGGGATTGTTATTCAAGTCACTCATCAAAATACAACATTAGAAATAATTTCTAAAGGAGTATTTGCCATGAAAAGCACTTATTTTTCTATCCACTAATCATGCTAAATAATCTAGATCATAGAATAATCACTTTTGTCTGGGATTTTAAAAAGGCAGGGAGGACAGAGTATAAGAATTGAAAGAAAAATAAATCCTGAGACTATGTATATACATATATATTCAGAATCAAGGAAAGTCTAGAAAGGTTTAGAAACCAATAAAATCTGTGCTTTTTTTTTTTCAGAATAAATCTTATGAATAAAGGACTCCTAGAATTGTCTTAACAGAGCCTTATCAAAAAAGGATTAAATACACATAGGAGAGGATCATTTTGCTCCCAAATTCTAGCAGTGATAAAAAGCATCTAGCTAAATTGGCACAGTGTTTGGCTTTCATGAACTCAAGTCAAAGGACAAGGCTAGAGGTGAGAGGTGAGACCCCCTCAGTGGGAATGACACCAATGTAAATGGGTGACAACTGGGTTCTCCCAGAGTTTCAAACCCTGTCTTTCTACTGACACAGCTCCGGTCATTCATTCTGGTTTTGCTGTAGTTTAACCAACCAACGCACTTTTCGCAAGTTTCTCAAACTAGCAATTAAAGACAAAATTGAAACAGTCAGATTAGAGAAATCCAGCTACATTTTTCTTGGAAGTAAGGAGTTCAGTGTACATTGGAAAGTTAAAACTGGTTACACCACCAGCTACCAAGAACTGTGAGCAGAATCTAAAAGAAGTATAGTTTTTGTTTGAGCAATCAAGAATTCTCTTTTATTGAACCAAGGCAGTAGATAGAGAAGGAGACTCTCAGAGGGGGAAAAAAGAAAAAAGAAAAAAAAAAAAAGATCTTTCAACCCGAGGGATCTGGAGCTACGTTATTATTTCCCAATGAAGTGAACATCCATTTCTGAAGAAATACTTTATTCTTAAGGAAGCAACTTGTCATTTGTAGGAAATATATGAAGATGAATGAACTGTATTTAAATGAGGACACTCAAAATTCAGGCTTAAATTCTGTTACATTTTGGTTAAAATTAAGTACTGGTTTGTATTTTTCAGCATGTTGTATCTTTGGTATTTATTTTCTTATCAGTTACAGAAGTCACTGAATTCTCTAAGCTCTTTCTTGATATTTATAGAAAAACACTTGCATAATCTATTATGACTTAAGATTAGCAGAAAAGACGCATATCCTTCTTACACTTTTTGACTCTAGCAGGGAGTACAGAGAGAATATATTTAAATGTTTCAGGTCCCACTTGTCTTATCAAACTTGTCTTCTGTGACTAGAAATAGAAATTTTAAAAACCCAAATTTTAAGAATCTCTCTTTCTAAAACACTCACAGGTAGACCCACAGTCCCAAAATACACAACTTATAAATTGTCATATAGACAAGTGTCCCAGTTCTCCCACTGGAACCCCCCCTGCTGCTGTCTTGGGAGGCATCGTGAAGAATCCTGAAGTTTTTAGAGTCAGGGCAGGCTAAATTAAGCTGCAGTAACACACAACTCTGAAGATCTCAGTGGTTTATCACAAAAAAAGAATTATTCCGTGTTCACACAAAGTCTGCTGCAGATATGAATGACTTTCCAGGTCAAATGTTCTCCTCCTGGAGATGTACTGATCCAGGCTGCTTTGCTCTTATACTTCTCTAATTTCTAATGCGACTTTCTCCATGATCACTGCAACAGGAAAAGAATCAGCTGCAAGTTCTTAGGTGGACTCTCCTATGCTTAAATCCAGAAGTGACTTTTGCCCACAGTCAGTTGGCCAGAACTGGTGACAAGTCCGGCCCTGTTGCAAGGGGCTGAGAAGTGCAATCTTCCATGTGACCAGAAGGAAGAAGAATCAGTTACTTCTAAGCACTTGAAATTTCTACCTCTTTAAGCAATAGTTACTGAAACCTCTGAAATTACAGTTGACCCTTGAACGGGGTTAGGGGTACAGTTGACCCTTGTACAGTCGAAAATCTGTGCAAAAGTTTTGAGTTCCTCAAAACTTAACTATTAATAACCCTACTGTTGGCCAGAAGCCTTACTGATAACATAGTTGATTAACACATGTTTTGGATGTTATATGCATCATATACTAGATTCTTACTACGAAATAAGCTAGAGGAAAAAAGTGTTATTAAGAAAATTAAAAGGAGGAAAAGGAAGATGGAGGGTTAGTCTTGCTGTCTTACAGGTGGCAAATGTGAAAGAAAATCTGCATGCAAGCAGACCCAGGCAGCTGAAACTTGTGTTGGTCAAAAACCAACTATATATGCAGTGATCGCACATTTTTTTTGAAGGGAGGAGAGACATTAGCTTTCATCTGGTTCATTAGAGAGTAATCTGTCATTTACAAACTCTAATAACCCTTCTTCCTTGAAACAATATGTAGAGTCATATTGAGTAAAGAAAAGCTTTGAAATTCAGGAATAGCTTATACAAGCTAGATTTAAGGACAGATACCCAGATTTTTCAAGACTGATTCATGTATTGGCTTCATTGCCCATAGTTATCTTGCCCCACACTGCTTGAATGATTTTAATTACATACTGTATTACAATTGTCCTAAGTTCTGACCACAGGTAATTTTCCAACATTTAAAGAAATCCTAGTTACACCAAATAGGTTAAAGCACTTTCAGTCACATTATGGTGTGAATCAGATCAATCAAATTGATTTCTTCCAAACTATGTTCATAACTTCAATGCTCTGCAGGAATGGTTGTTTTCATTCAGAAAGGAAATATGTTAGGAGGAGGGGTAAGTAATTTAGAACTTGAGGCATTTAAAAAATTCTAAGCGAGATCAGATTTTGAGATACTGCCTAATGCTTAAAAATATATTTACTAAAATTCTGCTGCAAAAAGTGGGTTATTCAACAAACAGTTCCCCAGTTTAGGTTTTCCTGGGTCATCATGCTGCCTACTGGCACCACAGCAATAACTAAGTTGCTCTTCTGTGATAGATAATGTGCCAGCACTACCTTGATATTTCATTTTTAGAGGGCTATTAGATTCAAGTAAACAAATCAACAAACAAAAAACAGCTTAAAGTGGTTAAGAAATAGGAAAATTTGGGAGTTGGGAAGGTGTTGACCAGAGGAAACAAATTTCAGTTAGATAGGAGGAGTAACTTACAGCGATCTATTGAACAATATGGCTATAGATAATAACAATGTGTTGTATTTTGAAAATCACTAAGAAGGTAGATTTTACGTGTTCTCACCACAAGTAAATGACGCATATGTGAGATAATGCATATACTAATTAACTTGATTGACCCATTCCACAATGATACATATTTCTAAACATCGTGTTGTATATGATAAATATACACAATTTATTTTATTCAATTGAAAATGATTTTAAAAATAGAGAAATTTACCTCACATTAAAAAAGAATATTGGTGGTAATTACAGGGTGGGCTAATTTGGCATCCAGGAAGTTGTTAAGCATTGAGATTCTGTCTATGCTTTCGCGCTGTCATCCTCAGCATTTTGATAGATTAGTGGCAAGTTGGCTACAGCAGCTCCAGGCATTACATATTCACACATGAACATTTAAAATCAGGAAAAAGAGAATCTCCTTATTTGGTGCTCTTTTTGAAGAATGAAGAAAATCTTCCTAGGATTCCTCTGAAGATTTTCTTCTCTTACACTGTTAATTAGAATCTCATCATGCGTCCTTCCTAAAGCTGTTACTTGTGATTGGCTCATGTAGAAATATTCAACCACTGGGCATGGAGAAGGGCTTTACCACCCCCCACCCCGCCGTAAGGACATGGCAACTTGAGGATTGAGACCACAGCAGGATTTTGTTGGCAGATAAGAAGGGCAATGGCTACTGGGTAGGCAGCTAACAGGATCTTCTACACAGGTGCATTCTGTCAGTAGACCCACAAGGCAACCTTGTGAGGAAGGCACTGTCATCTTCCTTTTATACATGAGGTGATAGAAGTAAAGTTACTCAGGTGCATCTGCCATAAAGCAATGGAGTTGGGATTCAGAAAAAGTGATGTACTGACTTCAAAGACCAAGTTCCTCACTGCACAACATCCGGAAAATATGGTCAAAGAAGAATCCCAATCCTTGAAATAAGCCTTTTCCAAATTCACAGCCTTATCTCTTTTAGATTTTCCTGAATTCTCTACTTCAGTTGTTGTTCTGAAAGTGACAAACCTTTATCCTTTTCCTGTTTTGCCCCATGCCACTGCCATATGTTGATATATATGCAATATCAAGGCAAAAACAATGTAAAGAAATTACTTATATGGGATTTTTTTGAAAATCATATTGAGAACAATGATGTTTTACAAACCCATAACAATTCTTTAATTCTCAAGATTTTCTTAAATTCAATTACAGTAAAATAAAAATTTAAAGCTTAAAATTTTTCTCAGAAACCTAAGAATCAAAGCTTTAAAGAACTAGAGAGGAATTCAGAGCTCATACAGTCTAATCACTTCCCTTTCATCCCATTCTACAAATGAGGAAACTTATCCAATGCTGAGACTCTCAGTTCATAAGGATGCTGTAAATAGAGGACTTAGTACATCAAATAATCATCTGCTAGATGTATCCTACATCACACACACCCATGTCTCGTTCTTCATTTCATTGTGTAGATTCAGACATCTAGCTGGATTCAATTTCCTTCAATCTGAAGGACTTAACATTTCCTGTACTGGTATTTAGTGATTAATTCTCTCAGGTCTCATATATAAAGGAAAAGCCTTTATTTTGCCTGTGTTTTTGAAAGATATTTTCACTTAGTATAAGATTCAATGTTTCTAGATTTTTTTTTCTTTCAGTACTTTAAATACACTGATCTACTCTTTTCTTATTTACTTCCAGTGAGGTTTCTGCTCTGATCTTTGTTTCTCTTTATGTAATGTGTTCTTCTTCCACCTCACCCTCACCCTGGCTGGCTTAAAGATGTTTCTCTTTATCACTTGCTTCAGGCACTGTGATTATGATCTGCCTTGGTTTAGTTTACTTTATGCTTGTTTTTTTTAGGGTTTATTGGGCTTCAAAGTCATAAAAATTTAGCCATTACTTAATTTTTTTTTTTTATTTTTTATAAAGACGAGAGTCTTGCTATATTGCCTAGGCTGGTCTTGAACACCTGGTCAAAGTGTTGGGATTACAGGTGTGAACCACCATGCCTAGCCTCATTACTTCAAAAAATATTTTTATCTATGTTCTTTTCTTCCTTGTTTTCCTTTGGAGCCTCCTACTAATGCATATGTTAGCTTCCTGACATTGATCCATAGTTTTTTGACCTGTTCTACTAATTATTTTTTAGTATTTATCCTCTTTCATTTTGAATACTTTCTACTGCTATGTTTTCAAGTTCACTAAACTTTTCCTTTGCATTGTCTAATCTGCTGCTAATCCTATTCAATTTACTTTTTATCTTGGACATTTTATTTCTTGAATGACTCATTAAAAAAAAGATGTGGGGTACAATTCAAGTTAGGTATACAAATGTTCATTATGCAGGTACCCTTGTTGATGAGGTGTGCCCCTCCCTCCCCTGGCAATTTCCCTCAACTGTCAATCCCACCCCACTCCCGCCAGTTTCCCACTACTGCCAATCCCTTTCTTATAGTATTTTGATAATTGTTCAAGGTCTGCTTATGAGTGAGAACATATGATACTCTGTTCTTTGTTTCTATGACAGATCACTGAGTATGATAGACTCTACAACCATCCAAACTGCTGCAAAGTCCATATTTTGTCCTTCTTTATGACTGCATAATATTTCCATATGTACCACAATTTTTTAATCCAGTTCAGTTTCGATAGGCAGTATGGTTGGTTCCATGGTTTTGCTATTGTGACTAGAGCAGCAACAAACATGCATATACAAGCATCTGTTCTGTAGAATGATTTGCGTTCCTCTGAGAATATTCCCAATAGGGGGGTTGTTGGGTCATATGGAAGGTCAATTTCTAGTTCTTTCAGAAATTGCCATACTGTCTTTCAAAGAGGTTGCACTAGTTTGCATTCCCACCAGTAATGTATAAGCCTTCATTTTTCTCCACATCCTTGCCAGCATCTGTTGTTGTTTTATTAATGATGGCTGGTCTTACTGGGGTTAGGTGGTTATATCTCAGTGTGGTTTTGACATGCATTTCTCTGATGATTAGTGAGGCTGAGCACTTTTTCATGTGTCTATTGGCTGCCCATATATCTTCTTTTGAGAAGCGTCTATTCATGTCTTTTGCCCACTTTTTAATGGGGCTGTTTGTTTTTTTACTTTTTGGTTTGTTTTAGGTCCTAGGTGTTAGGCCTTTGTCAGATACGCAGTTGGCAAATATTTTTTCCCATTCTGTGAGTTGTCTCCCCACTCTCTTGATGGTTTCTTTTGCTTTGCAGAAGTTTGACAGTTTTTTTTGAGGTCCCACTTGTCTATCTTTTCGCTTATGGTATAGGCACTTGGGGTTTTGATCAGGAATTGGTTGCCAGTTCCAATTTCCAGCATTTTCTAAGATTCTTATAGTTTTATGTTTAGGTCTTTGATCCATTTAGAATTAATTTTTGTGTATGGTGATAGGTAGGGGTTCTGTTTCAATCTTCTGCATGTGATCAGCCAATTTTCCCAGCACCATTTACTGAATAAGTTCTCCTCTCCCCAGTGGTTGCTGTTGGAGGCTTTGTCAAAGATGAATTGGTTGAGAAATTGAGTCTTTGCTTTTGGAATCTCTATCCTGTTCCATTGGTCTGTATGCTGTTCTTGTACCAATACCAGGCTGTTTTGATTACTGTAGCCTTATAGAAAAGTTTGAAGTCTGAAGTGTGATACTTCCTGTTTTGTTTCTTTTGCCAAGGATTGTTTTAGCTATTTGTGGTCGTTTAAGTTTTCATATGAATTTCTATAACCATGACCACGGAATATTTTCTCTTTTGTGTCTTCTTGGATTTCTTTGAGCAGTGTTTTGTAGTTCTCATTGTAAAGGTCTTTCACTTCTCTGGTTAGGAAGATGACAAGGTATTTAACTTTTTGTGTGGTTATTGTGAATGGGATTGTGCTTTTTATTTGGTTCTCTGCCTACTTGCTGTTGGTGTATAAGAGTGCAATTGTCTTCTGCACATTTATTTTGTACCCTGAGACTTTGCTTTTATCAGTTAAAGCAGGTTTTTGACAGATTCTCTTGGATTTTTAAGGTATAGGATCATATCATCAGCAAAGAGGAATAACTGGACTTCCTCTTTTCCTATTTGGATATCCCCAATTTCCTTCTCTTGTCTAATTGCTCTAGTTAGGACTTCTAATACAATGTTGATCAAGAGGAGTGAGGGGGGCAGGCTTGTCTTATTCCAGTTTTCAGGGAAAATGTCTCCAGTTTCTGTTCATTTAGCAATATGTTAGCTGTGGGTTTATCATAGATGGCACTTACTATTTTAAGATATGTTACTTCTTTTTTTAACTTTTAATTTTTTAAATTTTGAAATGGTGGGGTACAATTCAGGGTTGGGTATACAAATATCCATCGTGCAGTTACCCTTGTTGGTGAAGTGTGCCCTCCCCCCAGGCAGATTTTGACTACTGTTACTCCCACCTCTGTCCCCCCTCACCCCTGCAGTTTCTCACTACTGTCAATCCTTTTCTTATGGTATTACAGAAGTTGTTCATGGCCCACTTATGAGTGAGAAGTTGTGATGAGGTATCTTACTTCTATACCTAGGTGTTTGAGGGTTTTTGTCAAGAAGGGATGCTAGATTTTCTCAAAAGCTTTTTGTGCATCTAATGATATAATCATGTGGTTCTTGTTTTTACATCTGTTGATGTATTAAATTACATTTATGGTCTTGTCAATGTTGAACCAGCCTTGCATCCTGGGGATGAAGCCTACGTGGTCATGGTGAATGATTTCTGAGATGTGTTTTTGGATTCGATTTGCTAGAATCTTGTTGAGGATTTATTTCTTCCATGACTCTTTGTGTTCAATCTTTTTACTACCTGCTTGAATGTAGAGACTATAATCTTAATAACTGCTTTACATCCTTGTCTGCTAATTCTATTTTCTGTGTCATTTCCGGGTCAGGTTCTATTTATTTATATCTCTTCATCATATCCTCCTGCTTCTTGGTGTATCTAGGTAATGTTGATTGAATGTCAGATATTGAGAATTTTACTTATTGCGTGCTAGGTATTTTTTTATTCTCATAAATATTCTTGAGTTTTGTTCTCAAATATTCTTGAGATTCAGCTAAGTTACTTGGAAACAGTTTAATTCTTTCATACTTATTTTTAAGCTTTGCTAGGTGGGACTAAGGCAGCCTTTCATTTAGAGCTAATTGTTCCCCACTATTGAAGCAGTGCCTTTATCTGTCCTTTTCTAGATGCCCCATGTGTTATGAGGTTTTCCTGTTCTGGCTGGTGGAAATACAAACTGTTCCCAGTTCTGTTAAAGGTTAAGGGATTCTTTTACCAGATCCTTTTGGATGATGTTCCCTGGCCTTCAGCAGTTTCTTCACATGCCCATGCTGACCAGTACTTGCTGAAGACTTGCAGGACTCTGGAGCGAGTTCTCTGTGCAGCTTTTTTCTTTCCAATGTTCTTTGTTGTGAACTCAAGTCATGCTGACCTCCCTGAGGTCCCAATTCAGTCTTCTTAACTCAGGGAGTGTGCTGGGCTCTACCCTGACTCCCTTCCCTAGAACTATCTCCAGGAATATTCTGGGGCAATCATGTGGCTCAGTTTAGTGGTTTCCCTTTCCTTAGGAATCACTGAACAGTGCTGCTTGTCGTCCAACTTCTGCAAAAAGTTATATTAAAAGTGCGAGTTTTTTTTTTTAGTTGGTTAAAGCAAGAGGTTAAATCTTGTCCCTGTTACTCCAGCTTGGCCAGAAGTAGAGTCTCATTTGGTTCTTTCCACTGTGACTATTTGTATCCAAACTTTAACTTAAAATGCAATCTTTTAAATTAAAAGATTACACATGCTTAAAGTATTATGTAAGAAAGGGCAATACAAGAAAGGAATCTTGGACTAGATTCTAGAGAACTAGATTATAGGTCCATTTTGTCTTTTGGATTATTATTGCATGACTGCATGTCTCTGGGCCTGAGAACACTTGAAAAAGGGACCAAGTGATTTCCTTGGTACCACATGATTCAATCATTTCATGATTTTATAAAACTCAAAGAAGCTCAAGATGATTTTAACTCAGTTTCAGAAGTTAGAAAGAGGACGTAGGAGTGGAATCAGATTTAGGGGGACGGAGTCACCCACAAACTACTGTGCACAAAGGGATAATGATGAATAGAGAAGCAGACATATTCAGCACTGGAAACCCCAGGAGCAGTGGGGAAAGGAGAGGGGTAGAGAAAATACTGAGAAAAAGTAAGGCATAGGGTGGAAAACAGGAGATGAATAAAAAGTCTGCAGATGAAAAAAGCTCCCTAGAATTAGCAACCTCAACAGTGCCAACCAGGGAAAGTCAAATTGCATATGACATCAGATAGCTAGAAACTTCTTTATTATAAATTCTAGAAGAAGGACCATATCTTACACTTGGCATTTATATAGCTGTTAATATAATACTAATAATGATAATAATACATTTTATTTTGTAGAAACCAATATCTGTGGGGGTAAAATAAAATGCTAGTGAAAATCTAGATTGTACTCTTTTTTTTTTTTTTTACTGTATTATAAAGCTGTGGGGAACAAATCAGCATTAGGAGCATAAGTTATATATGTGCAGGTGAAATTTGGATCTCCAACTAGTCCTCACTTCCCCTGGTTTAGGATCAGGTACCCTTTGTGTTGTTATAAGCCCCTCCCCTTCCTCCCTCTCCTGGCAGTGTCCTGTGACTGTCGATCTCCCTCCCTTGTGCTGCTGTGATTAATGTTCAGGTCTCACTTATGAGTGAGAACATGTGGTATTCAGTTTTTTGTTTCTGTGACAGATCACTAAGAAAGATTGTCTCTGATTTCCATTCAATTTGCTGAGAAGTCCATGATTTTGTCCTTCTTTATGGCTGCATAATATTCCATCATGTATGTGTACCACTTTTCTTTATCCAGTCTACTTTCAATGGGCAGTAGGGTTGGTTCCATGTTTTTGCTACTGTGAATAGTGCAGCAATAAACATGCATGCGCAGGCATCTTTTTTGTAGAATGATTTGTGTTCCTCTGGGTATATTCCCAGGAGAAGAATTGCCGGATTGGGTGAATGGTCTGTTTCTAGTTTTTTTAGATATCGCCACACTATTTTCCACAGAGGTTGGACTAGTTTGCACTTTCACCAACAGTGTAGAAGTGTTCCCTTTTCTCTGCGCCTGTGCCAGCATCGATTGTTTTTTGATTAATGATGGCCATCCTTACTGGTATAAGATGGTATCTCAGTGTAGTTTTTATTTGCATTTCTCTGTTGATTAATGATGCTGAGCATTTTTTTATGTGTCTATTGACTACTTGCATGTTTTCTTTTGAGAAGTGTCTGCTTCTTTGCCCAATTTTTAATAGGGCTGTTTTGTTTTGTTTCCTTTCAGTACATTTGAATTCTTTGTAGATCGTGGATGCTAAACCTTTCTCAGATACACAATTAACAAATAATTTTTCCCATTCGGTGGGTTATCTCTCCTCTTTCTTGATGGTTTCCTTTGCTGTACAAAAGCTTTTCAGTTTGATGAGGTCCTACTAGTCTATCTTATCTTTTATGTCATATGCTTTTGGGAATTTGATCAATAGATTGGGGATTTGGTTGCCTACTCCAACATCCATAAGGGAGTCTCTTGTGTTTTATTCTAAGATTCTTATAGTTTGAGATTTTACATTTAGGTCTTTGACACATTTAGAGTTATTTTGAATATGTGTTGATGGGTAGATATCCTGTTTTATTCTTCTGCGTGTTGTCCATTGAATTTTTGCTTCCAGAACCTCTGTCCTGTTCCATCGGTCTATATGCCTATTATTGTACCAGTACCAGGCTGTTTTGATTATTGTAGACTTAAAGTAAAATTTAAAGTCTGGAAGTGTGATACCTCCCACTCAGTTCCTTTTGCTGAGGATAGTTTTGGCTATCTGTGCTATTTTTTTGTTTCCATATGAATTTCTGTGTTGTTTCCAGGTCTGAGAAGAATGATGTTGGTAATTTGATGGGTACTGCATTGAATCTGTAGATTGCTTTGGTAGGATGGGCATCTTGATAATATTGATTCTTCCAATACATGAACATGGAATATCTTTCCATTTGTTTGTGTCTTTGATTTATTTGAGCAGTGGGCTGTAGTTCTCATTGTAAAGGTCTTTCGCTTCTCTGGTTAGGCAGATGCCAAGGTATTTATTTTCTTTTCTTTTTTGTGGGTGGCTATTGTGAATGAGATTGTGGTTTTTATTTGGTTCTCTGCCTGTTTTATAACTGGTGTATAGAAATAGCACTTTCTTTTGCAAGCTAATTTTGTACCCTGAAACTTTCCCAAAGTCACTTATCAGTGCAAGGAGGTTTTTGATGGACTCCCCTGGGTTTTCAAGGTATAGGATCATAAAGTCCGCAAAGAAGGATAGCTTAACTTCCTTTTTTTAAATTTGGATACCCCTGATTTTATTTTCTTGCCTGATTGCTCTAGCAAGGACTTCTAGCCCTATGATGAACAGGAGGGGTGAGAGTGGGCAGCCTTGTCTTGTTCCCATTTTTAGAGGAAATGCTTCTAACTTCTATCCCTCGAGCAGTATGTTGGCTGTGGGTTGATCATAGATGGCTCTTACTGTTTTGAGGAGTATTCCTTCTATGCCTAGGTGTTCAACGGTTTTTATTAAGAAGGGATGATGGATTTTGTCAAAAGTTTTTTCTGCATCTAATGATATAACAATGTGGTTCTTGCTTTTACATCTGTCAATGTACTGAGTTACATTTATGGTCTTGCAAATGTTGAACCACTCCTGCATCCTGAGAGTGAAGACTACTTGGTCATGGGGGGTGATTCTTTTTTTTTTTTTTAATATTTTTTATAATGTTTAAAAAATATTTTCAATATGTTGGGTACAATTCAGGGTGATGGATTATTCTTGAGATGTATTGTTGGATCCAATTTGCTAGGATCTTTGTATCTATATTCATCAGGAGATTGTCTTGTAATTCTCTGTCTTTGTTGGGTCTCTGCCAGGTTTGGGTATCAGTGTGATGTTGGCTTCATAAAATGATTTGGAGAGTGTTCCATCTTTTTTAATAGCCCAGAATACTTTCAATAAGATTGGTATCAGCTCCTACTTGTATGTTTTGTAGAATTCAGCTGGAAATCCATCTGGTCCAGAGTTTTTTTTTTAGTAGGCTGATTTCTTATGACAGAGTTAATTTCCTGGGTTGTTATTGGTCTGTTTAGGATTTCAATTTCTTGTTTTAACCTTGGAAGGTTGTGTGATGTCAGAAAGTCCTCTATTTCCTTTAGGTTTTCAAGTTTATTCCATACATATGTGCATAGTAATCTTTAGTAATCTTTTGAAGTTCTCATGGGTCAGCTGTGACTTCATCTTTTGCATCTCTAATTGTGTTTATTTGGGTTTTCTCTCTTTTTCTTAGTCAGTCTGGCTAGGGGTCCATCAATCTTATTTATCCTTTCAAAGAACTAGTTTTTTGTCTTGTTGATTTTTTTCTATGATATTTTTGTCTTCTTCTTCTTCTTTTTTTTTTTTGAGTTGGAGTCTCACTCTGTCACCCAGGCTGGAGTGCAGTGGCACACTTATGGCCACCCCAGCACCAACCTGCTGGCTCCAGTGATCCTTCTGCCTCAGCCTTCCAAGTAGCCAGAATTACAGGTGTGTGCTACCACGCTCAGCTAATTTTTAATTTTTGTGGTGACGAGGTCGTACCAACTCGCCTGGGTTGGTCTCAAACCCACAGGCTCAAGCAATCCACTCACCTCAGCCTCCCAAAGTGCTGGGATTACAGGCTGAGCGACCGAGCCTGGTCAATATTTTTGTCTTCTATACCCTGCAGCTGCAACTTTATTTTGGTGATCTGGGTCCTTCTGCTGAAGTTAAGATTTCAGTGCTCTTGCCTTTCTAGCTCCCTTAGGTGTGACATTAGGCTGTTTACTTGTGATTTTTCAGTTTTCTTGATGTGAGGGTGCAGAGCTATAAATTAGAGTATATTCTTAAAGACTACAACATACCATATTTAGTTTGAAAGATGTTCTTACTGAGTAACTGTGATCCCTTCCAGAAAAACATTACCAATAATTTATCTTGAACCTCAGTTAACAGGCTAGGGAGACTTGAATTGAAATCTTTTGCTGAAAGTCACAAAGCAAACTAGTGCTCAGGATGGTGTTAGAATTCAGATCTCTGGACTTTTGAGTAATATCTTCTCTCAATGACACCAAGCTTCCAGCGGGGTGACCTTTGATTCAGTTTCACTTTTCACCAGAATCTTCTTTTTCAGTGTCATGTTTATGAACACATTGCTAGAGACAGAGATTTGCTCTGTGATGCAGGATGGTATGAAACTTACTTGCTGACTTTTCAACTAATTCCATAGCTTTCTCCTTATTATTAACATAAGTAGCTGATAGTAGTAGAACATAAAGACTCACTTGTGAATGTGACTTTTTCACATTCTTTAAAAGGGTTGCGTTCATAAATAAAAAATATAAGCAAGGAACAGGGTAGGAAAATGTGGCTCAACATTAAGACCAAGGCCCAACATGAAGCCAACATAAACCAAGGCCTATGAGACAGAGTCATGACTTTTATTGGGTTTTTTTCTCTTGTTTTTGAGTTAGAGTCTCATTCTGTCATCCAGGCTGGAGTGCAGTGGTGCAATCACGGCTGCCGCAGCCTCAATGAACTACAGGCATGTACAACAAAGTCCAGCTAATTTTTTGATTTATTATAGAGATGAGATCGTGACAAGCTGCCCAGGCTGGTCTCCAATCCCTGAGCTCAGGTAATGCTCTCACCTTGGCCTCTCAAAGTGCTGAGATTATAGGTGTAAGCCACTGCACCCGGCTCTGATTGTTTTCTTTTAAGAATACTAAATGCTTTATAAAACTAGGATGACATCTTTCCATTCAAGGAAACCTTTACATGCCATGCTGTAGAAAATAGTGTCTTTAAAAACTGACCACCAGCATTTTGATCTATTTTTATTTCAGGATTTGCGTATTACTTCTCAGATATAACTGACATGTAGCTACAATTAGAAAGTGCATTAAACCATGATATTATAATTATATAATATCAATGAAGCATTTAAGAGTGTTGGCATTTAAGTGACTATAATTACATTTTTAGGTTAACATTGCTAGTAAGTTGAATAAAGAGCGCTTTTGTTTCCGTATTGCTGTTCCACATCTGGGTCTGTGATCTCCAAAGGCAAAATGAATTAGCCTTTCATTCAAAAAATAAATTTGTTCTTGATTGTAGAGATAATAGCTCGAGTAAGGAAAGTAAACTGTATTCTGGCAAAATCAGCAGAAATTCATAGGCCCTTAAGCCTTCCAGAGCCATTCAATTTCAGTTGCTTTAGGCTGAATCATTTTATTGAACTGCAATAAATTGAAATTCCTTCTAAATCCCTAAATTGGGGAGTAGAATCTATTCTTATTTTAATATTGGAAAGAGAAGGAGGAATATGCAATCATTCCAACCATATCTAAGAGTGTTAGAATAGGATGAAGGTGCCTATATTTGCTGTGTTCCCTCTGAAAGGTATAAAGATGAGAGATGATTACTGGTGAGTCACTGTTCTATTTCATCTAGAGACCTGAGCACTCTCACTGCTCTATTCCCTTAGGGGGTCATGTTCCTCTGCTTAAAAGAATATTGCCTGCTCTCTGAGCTAATGATTTGTTTGGAGGATGGAAGTCTCAGAGGTGAAGATGACTGCACAGCTTTTAAAATGTATCTTTCAGATCTTTGATCTGATTTTTTTCTGAATGCATAGCACCCCTCAATTGCAGGATTAAAGATGCTTCTTCATAGAAGCAAGGCAAAAGTTGAAAACCTAAAAGCTGCTCAGATTTCCAAATAATATTTTTGGGTTTTTTTCATTTTTTCAACATCATGTTTGGTGAGAATCATCCTTCATTCGTGTGATAATTGGATGATAATCAAAATTCAGTGTTGGATCATAGTTTTTCCAAGAAGGTGGGGAAACTATGAATTTTGTTTTCAAAAAGCGATTCATGTAAACTAGTTTATGATCAAGGAATATATACTCATTTTGAATTCTATTTAATTCAACAAATATTTACTTGGTACCTAATAGACATCAAACATGGTGTCTTCTTTTGTAGAGAATACCAAGAATCAGGACCTGTTTTCAAGACACTCATACTCTTAATCAGGCAGTTACAGAAATGGCCATGCAGGCTGCAGAATATACCAGATGCAAAGAGAGAAATGAACAACAGTCAATGTGGGAACAGAGAGAAGAAACCACGTCCAAGTGGGAGGGGGACAGGGAAGGTTTCGACATTTGAGAAGGATGGAGTAAGATGGGTGAGATTTCTCTGGATAGGGCTGGGGTATAAGTAAAGTGGTAGTAAGCTATGTTGTATGTGTGGTGTAGGTGGAGATGCGTGGTCAAAGATGATGCAGATTTTTTTTTTTTTTTTTTGAGTTGGAGTCTCACTCTGTCGCCCAGACTGGAGTGCAGTGGCCGCTCCCGGCCACCGCAGCCTCGACCTGCTGGGCTCCGGTGATCCTTCTTCCTCAGCCTTCCAAGTAGCTGGAATTACAGGCGTGCTACCATGCCTGGCTAATTTTTTTTATTTATTGTAGAGATGAGGTCTCGCCTGCCCAGGCGGGATTCGAACCCACGGGCTCAGGCAATTCACTCACCGCAGCCTCCAAAATGCGCGGGATTACAGGCTGAGTCACCGAGCCCGGCTGATGATGCAGATTTTTAAGCAGAACAGTGATAGAATAAGAGCTGTGACTTAAGAAATTGTTTATGGAACGTAGTTGTACACCTAACCCTTAACTGTACCCCACAAAACCATAATAAAAAATATTGATAAAACAAAAAAATTTAAAAATTTAAAAATTTTTAAAAAGAAATTGAAAGTATTTAAGAGCAGATTTTAGTGTGTTTTGAATTAAAAATATGTCTGGGTAAACAAGCATGTGTGTTTGATAATGCCCTACAAGTTTTATTTCCAAGTAGAATGACTACTCCCAAAAATGTTAAATATGCCAGTAGTATTAGGACTAACTTCTCATTTATACTTAAATTTGGAAGATTATTACTTTTCACTTTTACAATATTGTAGCTCATCAATGCATAGATTTTTAATCAAGGTTAAATAAATCAGTAAGGGGGTGTTTTTATAGCATTTTGAAGAATTTAATCTTCCCCCAAACTATACAAATAGCTGTGTTTTTCATGTCTGAATACTATCTTGAAATGCATTTTTCTGTTCTATTTCTAAGTTTTTTGGAACAAAACATGATCTTACAAAAAAAAAGGGAAATAACACATAAAAAGTACAGAAAACTAAATAGCCTTATAGAGTAAAGAAAAGCAAAAAAATATTTGCAGAAAGCTACAAAGAATATTGCTTCAAACAGACATGAATCTGATCAGAAGACAGTATTTTCAGGAGTATTTTAAAAAAATTATCCTTGTGATAAAGTTTATCCAAAATAAATATGAAAATGTGAGTTGCTCCATGTTTCCTCTACCAAGCCTTTAGTAGAATGAGACATCTAACTGGGACCATGTTATCTGCTGCCATTCTGGGCAGAAACCTTGAGAGTCTGAAGGATGCCTAACTCGGAACAGCAGATTTCCCAGATATATGGCAACAAGATAGCATCCTGAAGCAAGCAAAATTTTACCTACAAGTGGATAGCGAATAATTAACTATAAATATTTTGGGTGCACTTGAGCACACTGAAATTCAACAAGTTGTCTGTTTTTGGAGACTTCATCTTGTTTCCTCTTGTTGTGCATATATTTGGAACAGCACCCTTTCTTACTTCATAACTAGAGGACAAAAAGTGGTAAGTAGCATTCTCTTGACCTAAAAAAGTCAATAAAATTCCTCTGTGCCTAAGTTACTATTATTTACTATTTGTTATCTAGAGGAAATAAATATTAAAACAGATTTTAGTTTTCTCTAAATGACCTAAGTGGGCTGAGTGGAAGAGTTCAAATAAAATAGGAGATGCTTCTTCATGTTATGAAAGGTTTGCCTTATGAGTCTGAGTTACACCAAAATATCAAAAATATTTTACTTTAAAAAGTTTGATTTGCAAACAAATAATAAAACAAACCCAAAAGTCTGTCATAGGCACTCTTTTTAAAAACTATTCCTTTTAAAAAATTTTAATGGGTCCAGGACCTAGCCTAGTTGACAAATAAAACTTAGATCCCTTTCAGTTGTTTTTAATTGACTATTTGGAATCTAGTTCTTCACAAGAAAAAGCATTTAGGAAAAAAGTAAAATTAAGAAAAATTATTATCAAATATTTTCCTAAATTAATATTTAAATACAATTTGATATAAAAATAGAAAATTACCTACCATAGATTAAGCACATAAAATAAGCTAATATATACCAGCAGTCATTCTTGTAAGATATAATGCTGAGCTTTTTTTTAAAAAAAGGAAGATGGTGGTGGAGCCAGTTGGACTGTGAGAGTCTCTGTGAACAAATTTACATGCGTGTCTGTGTGTAAGTGGGTGTATGAGTAGCTGACTGAGTGGGGACTCAAGAGCAAGTGGTCAGGGCTTTCCTAGTGAAGCGGTTGCAATTGCCCTGCTTGGACCCTAGTACTTCCCGGGGCACAGCAACTGAGCAGCATCTTCTAAAATCAACAAAGCCCTTCCCCGGAAGAAGCTGCCAGGAATGACTGCCAGCACCAGGCTCTGCCCCACTACCGCATGCCTGGTTGGACACTGGCTGTGAAGGCCAGAGAGGGAGCACAGCAAAGGAGCCAGAGGCAGAATCCCATTGGAGAAAATGAAACAGGCACCCTGCCACCATCTTGAAAACTGGGCAGAGAAGTGCTCTGGTGTGCTCACCATGGAGCATCAGACCCACTCCCCACAGCCAGTGGGTTAACTACTCTAGGGTTGATTGTGACCTAGAGGGAATATCCTGAAAGCACAAACTTTGGAAGGATAGGATGAGTGCGGAGTCTCAGGGACCCTACCCCCTACCCTGACCCAACCATGGGACAAAGTGTGACCAAAAAAGGATGAGGAAGACTCCCACAAGAGATCATTGGTGAGTCCTGTGCTGACCCAACACCCACCTCCCCAGCAATACTCTAAACATCAGATCCAGGTGGCTGGGGCATGACTGAGAGGGACGAACCCTGGTGGAGCCTGGATGGCAGCTATGATAGGAGGAATCTACTCTGGGTTAAGTCTGGCTGGGTGCCTACCATCAGTACCTGGGGAAGAGACAATCTCACACCTCCTCATCAGAGGGGACCCCCTTGACTACACTAGAGTGGGAGGGGAGGACTGACAGCCCACTCACCCCCACTGCCTCCTCCTTCCCCCATGGACTGCCTGCTAGGGAGATTGTGAATGACCCCACAGCACCATAGGAGACAGCTGGCAGGCTTACCTGTGAGCAGTTGAGAGGAATAATTACAGAACCTGTCACAAGAGGGTGCTTAGTGCCCAGAAAATTATTTAATTTTTTTTTCTTTCTTCCTTTGTTTTTTGTTTCTGTGTGTTTATGTGAGTGTTTCAGGGTTTGTTTTTAGGTTTTTCTTTTTTGTTGTTCTTTTGTTTTGGTTTAGTGTATGTGTGTGTGAGGGTTTGATTTGCATTTTTTTTTCTTCTTCTTTCATTTTTGTTGTGTGTGTGTGTTTGGTTTCCTGGTTTGTTTTATTTTGTTTTTATGTGTGTTTTTTGGTTTTCTTTCTGTTTGTTTTGGTTTTTATTTGTTTTTTAGTTTGTTTTCTTGCCTCTTTTTGTTTTTAGCCCTTGTTTTTACTTTTCTGTGATTTATTTTTTATTATTTTTATCCATTCTATTTCATTCTACTTTTCTCTGTTCTCCTAATTGCTGTTACTTTGTCTTGGACTCAGGAGGTATGAAAACATATCCATTGAATAGTCACATAGAGTGGTGGTGGGGAATGGGTCTTGTGGGCCCATATGCCAGTCAGTGAACATTGTGACTTGCAAGTAGTTTCTGAATCCTAGCTCCCATCCTCCACCTTAGTCTACTCTCAAAACTACAAAAGACAGCAAAGCTTCCCACCCCCAGCCCTGTTTCAAAATAGAATAGAGGGCTGAGCAAACAACAGAAGTGAAACCCCTCCCACTACCACTGGATAACTGAATTAAAAAGAAAAGAAAGAGATCTGTCAAAAATGAGAAAAAAAAAATCAATGGAAGAACACAGGTATTCCCAGTGTGCTAAAGAGGCAATGCTCAAAAAATCAGACCCCAGATCCGAAACAATGAAAATCACCACTGGTTGACCCCAGAATACAAGAAGGACTGGGGAATGAATGGAAAGAGTGGCTAAGACTCAAGAAAGACAGATGCTACATTGAAAAAATTTGTAACAGAGATTTTGGCCATGAAAAAGCTTTATCCAGTAAACAAATAACAGGATGACAAACATGGTAAGCAGAATTAACCAAGCAGAAGAAAATCTCAGAACCTGAAGACAAAAACATGGAATTAACCCAATCTGTTAAGAGCATAAAAATAAAATTCTGGAAAAAAGAACAAAGCCTCCAAGAGATATGTAATTATATCAAGAGGTCAAACTTTTGCTTGGTCAGTATCCCAGGAGCAGAAAGGGAAACACCTTGGAACAAGTAGTCCAGGAAATTATTCAAGAAAACATTCCCAGTCTCACCAGACATCCAACCATCCAAACAAGAGATTCAGAGAAACCCTGAAAGATATCAAAGAGAAGACCAACCCCTAGATACATATTAATTTGCTTACAAAAAGTAGGTATAAAAGAAAAAATCCTAAGGACAGCAAGAGAGAAAGGTCAGATTACATATTTGAGAACAACAATCAGAATAGCAGCAGACTTATTGGCAGAAATACTACAAGCTAAAAAGGACTAGAGTCCAATTTTCAAAGTTCTCAAAGATAAACAATTTCAACCAAGAATTTCTTACCCAGTCAAGCTCAGCTTCATCAGTGATGGAGAATTAAAATCCTTCCCAGACATCCAGATCAACTCTACAGGAGACATTCAAGAAGGTATTAAGCACAGAATAAAAAAAAAAAAAAGAAATGAAAAGAAAGAAAGAACCAGCCAGGCTCGGTGGCTCAGCCTGTAATCCTGTGCCTTTGGGAGGCTGAGGTGAGTGGATTGCCTGAGCCTGCAGGTTCGAGACCTACCTTGGCAGCGAGACCTCATCTCTACAATAAATCAAAAAATCAGCTGGGCATGGTAGTGCATGCCTGTAATTCCAGTTACTTGGAAGGCTGAGGCGGAAGGATCGCTGGAGCCCAGCAGTTCAAGGCTGCGGTGGCCAGGAGCGGCCACTGCACTCCAGTCTGGGTGACAGAGTGAGACTCCAACTCAAAAAAAAAAAAAAAAAAAGAAAAGAAAAGAAAGAAAGAACCACTATACACTTCCCCAGAGTACAAGAAAACAGAACCAACAAAGCATACATTGCACCTGCAAAATTGAAAACACACATATATATCAATGCAAAAGTTAAAATGAAAACAAAACAGCCTTATAAGTGCCCCATGACAGGGATACACTGTCACATTTCAATAATCAGCCTGAATGCCAATGGACTAAATGCACCACTGAAAAGTGATAGAATGGCAAGCTGAATAACATAGCACAACCCAACAATACGCTGCCTCCAGGAAACACATCTCACTACAAAGGTCTTTAACAGACTTAAAGTTAGAGGATGGAAAATAAACTTTCAGGTAAATGGAAATCAAAAAGAAAGGCAGGTGTTATGATTTTAATATCAGACAAAACAAACCTTCAAGATTTCAAAAATTTAAAAAGGAATGGAAGGACACTATATAATGACAAAAAGTTCAATACATCAGCAAGAAATAGCCACCCTAAACATATATATACCCAACAGAGGAGCATCAGGTTTTATAAAGCAACTATTAACTAAAGATATTGAATCTAACATTATAATAAGTGGAGACTTAAATACCCAACTAACAACTCTAGATAGATCATTGAAGGAAAAAAATCAACAAGCAGATCCAAACCTTATTTTGACACTTGGCCAAATGAACTTAATAGGTACCTATGGAACATTCCACCCAATAACTATGAAATATACATTCTACTCATCACCCATGGAACATAATATACTCCAAGATCAACCACATCCTTGCCCCTAAAGCAAGCATAAATAAATTTCATAAGATCAAAATACTGCCAAGCACCTTCTCAGACCACAGTGAAATAAAAATAAATGTTACCACCAACAAGATCCCCCTCCCCAAAGCACACAAAGACATGGACACTAAACAGCATGATGCTGAGCAACTCCTGGGTCAACACAGAAATTAAAATATCTTGGAAATAAATGAAAACAAAGATGCATCTTTCCAAAACCTCTGGGATGCTACGAAAACAGTGCTAAAAGAGGAATTTATAACTCTATGAACATACATCAAGAAAATAGAAAGATCATGAGTTAACAGTCTACCAAATCACTTAAGACAGCTGGAAGGCCAGGTGCAGTGACTCATGCCTGTAATCCTAGCACTTTGGGAAGTAGTAGTCAGAGGATTGCCTGTGTCCAGGGATTTGAGACCAGCCTGGGCAACTTGGTGAGACCTCATCTCTACAATAAGTCAAAAAATTCGCCTGGAGTGGTGGCATATGTCTGTATTTCCAACTACTTTGAAGGCTGAGGTGGAAGGACTGCCTGAGCTTGGCAGGTTGAGGCTGCTGCAATGGCCATAAGCGTGCTATTGCACTCCAGCCTGGGTGACAGAGTGAGACTCTGACTGGAAGAAAGAAAAGAAAGCTGGAAGGGCAAGACCATCAAAACCCTAACTTCAACAGAAGAATCCAGATCACCAAAGTAAAAGCCCAAATATGGGACATAGAAGACAAAAATATCATAGAAAAAATTCAATGAAACAAAAAGCTAGTTCTTTGACAGCATAAACAAGATTGATGGACCCCCTAGCCAAACTGACCAAGAAAAAGGGAAAAAGCACAAATAAACACAATCAGAAATGCAAAAGATCAAGTCACAACTGATCTCAAAGAACTACAAAAGATTATCAGAGTTTACTATACACACCAGTATGGAAACAAACTCAAAAACCTAATTGAAGTGGAGAACTTTCTAACATCACACAACCTCCTAAGATTGAAACAAGAAAAAATTGACACCCTAAATACACCAGTAATAATGTAGGAAATTGACTGTCATAAGAAAACTATCTACAAAAAAAAAAAGCGTTTGACCAGATGACACTATAGTGGAATTTTACAAAACATACAAGGAGGAGCTGATACCAATCCTATCAAAAGTATCCAGGAAATAAAGAAAGATGGAACTCTCCCAAATCATTTTATGAAGCTAGCATTACACAGATACCCAAACAGGGCAATGACCCAACAAAGAAAGAGAACTACAGGCCAATATCCCCAATGAACACAGATGCAAAAATTCTCAACAAGAGTCTAGTAAATCGAATCCAACAATACATCTCAAAAATTGTCCACCATGACAAAGTAGGCTTTATCCTTGGGATGAAGGACTGGTTCAACATCTGCCAAGACCATATATAATTAAATACATCAGCAGATGTAAAAACAAGAACCACATGATTTCATCATTAAATGTAGAAAAAAGCTTTCGACAAAATCCAACATCCTTTCTTGATAAAAACCCCTGAACACCTAGGCATAGAGGGAACATACCTCAAATTAATAAGAACCATCTATGGTAAGCCCACAGCCAACAAACATAGTGATAAATAGATAGAAGTTGGAAGCATTTCCCCTGAAAACTGGAACAAGACAAGGCTGCATATTCTCACCACCCCTTTCAGCATAGTGTTGAAAGTCCTAGCTGGAGCAATCAGACAAGACAAGGAAATCAGGAGTACCCAAACAGGAAAAGAGGAAGTTATCTCTCTTTGCTGAAAATATAACTCTATACCTTGAAAACCCAAGAGAACCTGTCAAAAACCTACTTGCATAGATAAAGAACTTTGGCAAAGCCTCAGGGTACAAAATAAATGTGCAAAAGATGGTTGCATTTTTATACGCCAACAACAAACAAGCAGAGGACCAAATAAAAAGTATAATTCCATTCACAATAGCCACACACACACACACACAAAGAAATACCTTGGCATATTCCTAATCAGAGAAGTGAAAACTTTTACAACAAAAACTGCAAAACACTGGTCAAAGAAATCAAAGATGACACAAACAAATGGAAAAATATTCCGTGCTCATGGATTGGAAGAATCAACATTGCTAAGATGTTCATCCTATCGACGGCAATCTACAGATTCAAAGCAATACCCATTAAATTACCAACATCATTCTTCTCAGACCTGATAATAATACAGAAATTCATATGGAAGCAAAAAATAGCATGAATAGTCAAAACAATCCTCAGCAAAAAGAAACAAAGCAGGAAGTATCACACTTCTAGAATTTAAACTTCATTATAAGACTACAATAATCAAAACAGCCTGGAGTTGGTACAAGAATATGCATATAGACCAATGGAACAGGACAGGGATTCCAGAAGCAAAACCTCAATTTCTCAACTAACTCATCTTTGACAAAGTCTCCACCAAAAACCAATGGGGAGAGGAGAACCTATTCAGTAAATGGTGCTGGGAAAACTGGCTGATCACAGGCAGAAAATTGAAGCAGGACCCCTACCTATTACCATACAAAAATATCAGCTCTAAATGGATCAAATACCTAAACATAAAGCCTCAAAGTATAAGAATCTTTGAAAATGCATGAGACAACCTTACAGGAATGGGAATATGCAACCAATTCCTGATGAAAACCCCAAAAAGTTCATGATATAAGAGATAAGATGGATAAGTGGGACCCCAATAAACTGAAAAGCATTTGCAAAGCAAAAGAAACCATCAAAAGAGTGGGGAGACAGCCCACAGAACAGGAAAAAAAATATTTGCTAATTGTGTATCTGACAAAAAAGGTCTAACATTCAGGATCTACAAGGAACTCAAATGTGCCAAAAGGGAAAAAAACAAACAGTCCTATTAAAAAGTTGGCAAAAGATATGAATAGATACTTCTCAAAAGAAGACATGTGAGCAGTCAACAGATACATGAAAAAAATGCTCACCCTTACTAATCATCAAAGAAATGCAAATTAAAACCACACTGAGATACCACCTAACTACAGTCAGGATGGCCATCATTAGTAACTCAAACAAACAAACAAACAAAAACGGATGCTGGAAAGGATGCAGATAAAAGCAAACACTTCTATACTGCTGGTGGGAATGTAAATTAGTAAAACCTCTGTGGAAAACAGTGTGGTGATTTCTAAAATATCTAAAAATCAACCTTGCATATGACCCAGCAATTCCCCCTTCTGGGAATATACCCAGAGGAACTCAAATCATTCTACAACAAAGTTACTTGCACACACATGTTTATTGCCCCACTATTCACAATAGCAAAAGCATGGAATCAACCATGCTTCCCATTTAATGTGGACTGAATTTTTAAAATGTGGTGCATATACACAATGGAAAATTACACAGCCATAAAGAAGGACAAAATCATGGACTTTGCAGCAACTTGGATGGATTTTGAGTCTATCATACTCAGTGATCTATCACAGAAACAAAGAACTGAATACCATATGTTCTCACTCATAAGTGGAACCTGAACATTTATCATAATACTACAAGAAAGGAACTGGCAGTAGCAGGACCCTGCCAGGGAAGGGGGGTGGGAACATGACATCAATGTGGGTACCTGATCCCAAACCAGGAGAAATGAGGATAAATGGGAGGCCCAAACTTTAACTGTACAATGACCACTTATGCATCTAATGCTGAATTGTACCCCACATCTTTAAAAAATAGTATAAGGTTATTTTACATACCTTACAACTGCTCAGTACATACTGTTGACTATTTAAGATAATTGAAAAAAATCAATACAAGAATGGTGATTTATCAAGTACCACAAATTACCACTATTTTATGCTTCTCTTCAACATCAAAGGTAATATAGTATGGAAGTATATCCATCCTTCTTGTAGTAATGATTCAATCAAATTATAATTACCAATAAAATTAAAATCACCAACAGTTGAATAAACCATTCCAATGGAAACAATTTAACCATAAAAAATGATATAAAACCTAAAGTGTTTTAAAACATGGATGCCTCACCAACAACTGGATCAGGTTCAATGTCATCCCTTCTCTCCTTCCATGAGAGCAGGTAGTTGAGGCTGGTGAGATCTGCAGATTCTACATAGTTGTTCACCGTCAGCATCATCTGGTGAGCCTTTGCTATTCCGTAATGGACTTTTGTTTCATCCATCAGAGGTGTGTTCATTATCCCTACTGTTGTGTCAAAAGCTTGCTGAAAGTATTCAGAAGCTTTATTGTAGTATCCCTAAAAGAGTAAGAGAAATAGTTTTTTCTTAATTTTTATTTAATTTTTTCATATAATTTCCCTCCTTATTCTGGCATGTCTCATGCTGAACTTTCAACAGTTACTCAGTTCATCTTCAAGAAGAATGGGGTAGCAAACAGGCTTTCTACTACAATAAGGTTGTTTTAAAGAGTTGTGATGACTGTTCAATGTCTGAAAATTAATTTAGTAGGAAAGTTGTATCTATTATATTAAACTACCTGTATCTTGAGTTCTTGTGGATAAAAAAGTGATCAAATATTGGCAGTTTCATAAGATTCTATCTAACATATGTGCTAGCAAAAAGATGTATGGGAATGATGTGAATAGAATTAACAGTTCACATTGATGTGGATAGAATTTTATTAGTCATTGAGTTGGATTTACCTATTGAAATATCTTAAACTGTCTTTTGTTTGACAGCAAGGGGTCATACAAGAACCAATTCATTTAGTCAGTAGCCAGAGGAAAGAAATATATCTATTCGCTTATTTGGTTACTGTTCTTATTTTTCCACATTAGCACATGCCATTCTTCTCAACTGAGAACATGAAGGTATTCAAGATTTCTAAAAAATATGATCTTGATGACCCTAGCACATTATCATATTAAATTAGATATCCTTTACTACGTTATTTTCAACATTTCAAGTTTCAAAAATCTATTCTTTTTTTTGTTGCTGGTAATCTTCACCTCTAGTAAAAACTATTATCTACAAATGAATAGTGTTTACCTAGCTCTTATGAAGCATCAAAGCCAGTACTAAATACTTCACATATACCATGTCATTAACCTCTACAGTCACCTATAAGGAAAATATTATTCTTATTTTACAGATAATTAAATTGGCCCCCAGGGAATAGACTTTCTGCCACCCCCGAGTTTTCTAAAAATCCTCACTAAAAACACTTCCTCAGAAGACATTACTATTTTTTGCTTGATCTATATTTTTAAAGGTTCTAGGGAACAAACTGTTCTTTCTTCACTGGTTTATAACCCTTTGGGCTTCATCATTCCCTCCTCTCCATTCACTACCCATCTCTACACATCCCCAAACACATAAACAGAAACACTCAAGCACACTCTTTTGCAAATGAACATTTATAAGAGAGAATGTTTTATTATGTGGATTTCCCATTTATTTCTTTCACAATATTTTATGAAGGAAATGAGCATTAAAAATACCATAGGAACAGCTTTATACCATATACCCCAGTACAGGTAATATGCAACTGCAACCCATGAACCTATGTATGATGATGAAGTTCCCAGAGCAGTCAAACTGACTTAGTAAAAAAATTGTTAATAAGACAAGGAGGGGGAGAAATAGGACTTATGTGACAGTTACATTACACACACAACGGCACACATGACACTGCTATATGCTCACAAGGACAATTTAGGTGAACTGTTTACTCAAATGATTCATTCCAACCCAATCTGTGAATTCAAAGAAAGTCTCTTGTGTGTTGAGATGAACAATTCCTTCTCTTATTTCAAAATATAAAACACAGAATTTATATAAGAAAAAGATTAGTTAGAAAAAATAAAATTGTATCCAATATATTTTTAAGCCAATTAAGTAAACTGCAATTGAGAAACTACAAATATTGAAGATGATGGAAATGAAACTAGTTAAAGTTATAGAGTGCCCTGGTGGATATCAAAGATACGGGACAAAATATGTGAAAATATATGATTAGGCCAAACACTGCTATTTTTTTAGAAACAGAAAAGTATAAATATCTATTGTTCTAGTTATCCTTCTGAGATTTCAACTATTTACTGTTTTAGGTGAGAGCCTTAATTAGGAAAATTAAGAAACATAGATAAGTGGGCACTTTAATTTCCAAAATTATTTTTAATATGTGAGTATGTTGAAATTAACTGATTCATTCATTTATCCAGTCATTAGGCAACCATGAGCCAGGCCAACTGCTAGGCAGTGGAAATCCAGCAGTGAGTGGAGTTTCCAGTGAAGATGGTAGTCTTGGTTTCAGTGGTTGTATGATATGCCTAAGCCTTTGAATAGGTCTTATTTAACGAGTGCTTCCCCGCTAAAATAGAAGCATTATAATTAGGTAATTGTTCTTCCCTCAAATTATGTCTAGTGGTTCATCTTTAGACACACCAGTTTTTCCGGTTTCTCTGGTAAAAGGAAACACTATCAGGAAATAAAACATGAATACCTCTCAGATGCAAGCATTTTGATATATACCATTTTAGGATAAGATTTAACTAATATCTATTATATTTCTAGATTTTTAATTTTTAAAGTGTTTAAAATCTAAATCTCTTCTCCAAATGTTCGAGACAAGCTTCCACAATTCATTCTGATATCATTCTGATATCATTCCACAATTCATTCTGATATCTGATATACCCCATTCTATTATAAAACTCAAAAGTTTCCAGTAATTAGACCTGGAAATCTAATAGATAAATTCAAAAATATGTACTTCATAAACACATCTAATGGGAAGAAGATAGCTTCATTTAATGTTATAAATATCCCTGAAAAGCACTTAGTGGAAAATTCCAGGACAGAATCTTGATGACATCACAGATCCTGAAATAAAGCCTGAATTATTACATTATAACGGAATTTTCGTGTATTATTCTGATCCTTTGTATCTAAAATGCTACTCTATCCAGTGAGCAAGCTCAAAACTAAACGGGCAATTTCCTACTCATTTTTTCTATAATTTTAGTGTTGGAGCCACTATTCTTCTAACTATGTAACTGTTCTCTGATCTTATTAAGGAATGAGAATTCTTATGAAGGGCCTATACCTAGTTATGTGCTCTAAAACATTCTTGTTTGACTACTTTACATTAATTATATAGTTTCAACTAACAGTTCATCAAAAGATCCCATCTTGAGGGTAGAATGATTGGTCCATCAGCCATAGTAAAAAATTAACTAGGCTACAGGATATTTTTAAGATATGCTAATTTTCATTATAATAATTACAGAAAATGGAAACTCCAATATTTTTCCAATTATTTTAAGTTTGGTCTTATAATAATATTTCTTGAAAATTATTCTTAAGAATAGAATTACGGTATATTGCATGAGTAATATAAAGCAAGGAAATATTAGAATTGCTTTAAAAGATTCAGGGTAAGCCGGGCTCGGTGGCTCAGCCTGTAATCCCGTGCCTTGGGAGGCTGAGATGAGTGGATTGCCTGAGTCCGCAGGTTCGAGACCTGCCTGGGCAACTTGGTGAGACCTCATCTCTACAATAAATCAAAAATTAGCCGGGCGTGGTAGTGCATGCCTGTAGTTCCGGCTACTTGGAAGGTTGAGGTGGAAGGATCGCCGGAGCCCAGCAGGTCGAGGCTGTGGTGGCCAGGCCACTGCACTCCAGTCTGGGAGACAGAGTGAGACTCCAACTCAAAATAATAAATAAATAAATAAAAGATTTAGGTCAATTTTCAAAATGTTTCCAGTAATTAGTCCTGGAAATCTAATAGATAAATTTGAAAATATTTACTTCATAAACACATCTAATATATCTCATCAACAACAAGGATACCTGCATAATGAACTTTTGTATACCTAACTCTGAATTGTACCCCACATATTTAAAATTAAAACTAAAAAAAAAAAAAAAACAGTTTACAAAAGTGAAATAGAAGTTTGAAATTTCAAAAGTGAGAGAATGCTACTCTCAAATAGTATCAACTTGGTTACAAATGTATTTACTGGTTCAGTGAACTGACACTTTTGCTCACCAACTTTGTACCAGGTTCCCTCCAGGCACTGGAATAAAATAATAAGGAAGATCCAGCCTCTGCTCCCATCAAGCTTACATCTTAGCCAAATTAAACAATACCCAGAAAACATCATAAACAACAACAACAAAAAAAACTATGAAGTAAATGCTACATGGACAATCAAAATACAGAATGTTAAAGAGTGCCTGGTGACCACCTTTGACTGAGTTGCTAAGGAAAGACCCCTATGAAGATGTGGCATTTAACAGAGTCCTGAGCGACAAGAAGCCATCAGTGTGAAGTTCAGAGCATTCCATGAGGAGCATTCCACCCAAGGCCAATGTCCTGGCTTAGCAAGTTTGAAGACATCCAGAAAAGTCAATTGGGCTGTGGAGTGGATAAAAAAATAGTAGGAGGCGATGAGGTCAGAGTGGGGGTAGAGGCCATCTCATAGTTCAGGACAGGGTGAGTATTGTTATTTATGTTCTCTGTAGAATGAGAAGTAACAGAATGTTTTAATCAGAGAATTTAGAATTTTATTTACATTCTGAAGGGATTACTTTGGCCTTTGGTGGAGACTGGCTTATGAGAGTGGGGGCAGGGGCAAGGGAAGTGCAAGCAGAGAAATAGGTTGGGGCTTATTGTAGTAGTTGAAGTGAAAGAATAAGTGTCATAAACTGATGTGGTGATAGTAGCAGAGATAGAGAGAAGCAGGTAGATTTGAGATATATTTTGGTGGCATAAAGGTCAGGGTTTTCTTCTGGGTTGAATAGGAAACAGGGAGGAGAGAAGAATAAAAAAATATCCAGATTTTGGGTTTGAGTGCTTGGGTTGAAGGACAATGATATTAGTTGTTAAGGTGAGGAAGACTGGGAAAGAGTAGGCCAGAAGAGGGAGGAATTATGTTAAACTTAAGATGTCTATTCGAAATCCAAGTGAAGATGCTGAGCAAGTGGTTGCCGTAACAAGTCTGGGAGTCCCAGGAGAGATTAAGATTGGAGATACAAATTTGGGAGTCACCGGCATATGAAAGGTATTTAAAGCCATGGGTCCTCATGGGGTCACATAAGGGGAGCTCATAGACTGAAAAAAGATTGTCTAGAAAAATCCTTGAATAATATTATATCACGGTTGAGCTTTAAGTTGGTAGGAGAATAATATTTAGAGAAAAAATGGTGAGTTGAGTTGAGTTTTTAGTAGGTTATAGTTGAAGCAATCTAAGTGAAATGCCAATATGAGTGAGGAGTTGAGGGTAGAGATCTGAGCTTGAGATATGAGGAAGCTAAGAGTTATTGTGTACTCAGTATATGCTAAGAGCTCTACTAGGTACCATACACGTATTTTAAAAGTTCAATCTTCATGTAGCTAGTCTTCAAGGTATCCTGTTATTGATAATTGAAAGGTGAGGAAGTTGAGAATCAAAGAATTAACTTGTCCAAGGTCAGAGTTAATTCATGGCTGAGCTCAGTTTAAATTCAGGTGGGCACAGTTCAGGGCAGTTCTTCTTGGCTCTGCTATTCAAATACCTTAAGGAATTGTTTAGCTATATAAATAGAATAAAGGCATTTAATACAATTAGGAAACATCCATAAGCAACTGAAAAGTAGAGACATGAGATAAGTCATTGCTAATGTTTTCCTAGGGAATGACTTTGTAGAAATTCAGGTTGTTATCACAGCTATCATCCTGTGTCAAAAAGATGAGAAGGAAAAAAATAATTACAACTGAGTTCTAATAAATCCACTTTGTTATGTCTAATATCTTTCAAATCATGCTCAGTAGCAATTATACAACGAAGAGTCAGCTGAAAAGTCATCTGCAGCTTTTTTGACTGTGTCCAAAAAAAAAATCACAGTAACGTACTAAAAATTAAATTCAACTTTAACAATTTCAGTAGCAAAACAGTTTTCACTTTGTTTTAAAGTCTGTGATGTCATAAAAATCCTGTTATGATATTATCCACTTATTATTGCCCTATTTATCAGTGAACTCTTATTAAAGCAATCGCTATGGCGTATGAATCAACTTGTACATTTGAAGGCATATATATATATGCCTTTTTAACATATATATATATGTTAAAAAAGCATGAATTCTTGGAATCCTCCCAATTTTATATTAGAATAGGAATAAACTGATAAAAATTAACTTCTGTAATAATAAAAAATCAGAGAATAAAATACACACAAATGAGATACAACTCTTGGCAATAATGTTATAAAAATTCAAGTATAAAACTCTTATCCCTCAGTAAAGTGTATCTTAATTTCCTTATGCATTTTGTAATTAGTAAAATATAAGCTGGCACTCAATGTCCATGTGTAAAGTAAAGGGCTGAGTTTTGGGTGTTGTTTGGTGGTAGGGCAAAAAACCCAAACAAAAACAAAAAACTGTGCCTTTTGCACTTTTGTTTTGAAGAGCAATCCTTTAACACAGTAAGACTATCTTTTTATGGGAATGTCAATTCTCTTACTATAGGAAGAGCTCCTCCAGTATACTGTAAACCTCACAAGACCTGTCTTTTTTCACCATTGCATCTCACAAAGTAAACAAAAGCAAATATTAAAGTCAATAAGAGAGAAGTCAACAGAGGCAAAGACATGGACAGGGGCTCAGGCGCCGAGGAAGCACACACAGCCAGAAAAACCTGAGCACAGCTGAGGTAAATGACTGGGGAAGACAGGAAGGAAGAGGGGAGCCAAAGTATGGGAGATCAGAGGGAGAGGGTGACCTCAGGGTGAGAGAGCAAGGAGGAGAAACAGGAAGGAAGGAGGAGGGAGAGAAGGGAGAGAGGAGGATAAGGGAGGGAGCTAGTTCCGAGAAAAGGGGTTTTTCGGATTTTAAGACACAGGAGAAAGGAGAGGCATATACCCAGGGGAAGAAAGAGACAGGGTGTAAGACAGACAAAAAAGATGACAGCTTGTTTGAAAGTTATTTCTCCATTGCAGGAGCTAAAGAAATACTGTTTCATTCATTCACATTAATTTAAACTTTGTTTCCTTAAAAAAATCCCAAATCATTCTGAAATACAGTTAATTTTATGGCAAATAATATAGACTCCTGTAGTGGTTAAGGGTATGGACTTGAATGCCACTGCCACCTGGAATCTTGGAGACCTGGGGTAAATGAAAGCCTCTGAGGATCTGGAAGAAGGATCGATTGATACCACTAAGGATGTAGAGAATAACAAGAACTAACACTTATAAAGTCAGTAATTCTCCTGCTGTCAAGCACTGTTCCAAGTACTTTATACATATTAATCCAATACTTAGCAACAACATTATGAGGTGAGAAAATTGAGGCACTTAGATGTTTTAGTCAGTAATTTGCTCCAGGTCATAGATTTTGTAAGTGAAAGAGGTGGGCTTTCAACCCAAGCAGTCTGGTTTCAGAATTAGTGATTTATTGCCACATATACAACTTTTCAAAGAAATTAACACACAGCGTATAAACACGATTTGAGAACATAATTGCCCTTAAAAAAAATGATGAGTCTTATTCACGGTCACAACAGCTATTATAACTAGAGAAACAAGTCTTTTTCATAACATTTTAAAAAATAATCCATCACAAAAAGATAAAATCAGGAGAAAAAAAATGACAAAAGTCCATATGACCAGTGTATTTTTTTTTTTTTTGAGTTGGAGTCTCACTCTGTCACCCAGACTGGAGTGCAGAGGCCGCTCCTGGCCACCGCAACCTCGACCTGCTGGGCTCCAGCGATCCTTCTGCCTCAGCCTTCCAAGTAGCTGGAACCACAGGCGCGCGCTACCACACCCGGCTAATTTTTTGATTTATTGTAGAGATGAGGTCTCACCAAGTTGCCCGGGCGGATCTCGAACCCGCGAAATCAGGCAATCTACTCACCTCAGCCGACCAGTGCATTTTTACTTCTAACGGCATTTGAACAAGATCATTTTGTTTTGGACCTTATTTTTCTTTCTGTCTTCTCTCACACGATCAGTCTGTTGCTGAAATTTCATTCTAAATTTCCCTCAGAATTATTCTTGGGATTGTTGTTTCTTCTCCTAAGAGACTTAGTGGGGATGTCACAGCTGATTTTAAAAAACAAGAATTTGGAGCAAGAGAGATAGATGAATGTCAGTCCAAGCAGATAAGAACCAAAAGATATAATAACTTCCTTTGAATTTATATATTTTAATTGCTCCTTAAATCCAAAGTCACTTAGAATCCTCCTTGGCTGTGAATATTCACATTAGGGTTAGCAGCTTGTGAACATTGTGCCCCAAATGACACCGGAGTACTGGAAGAAGAGTAAGAGAAAGAGGCTCTTCCTAGCCTTTGCCTGGGCATTAAGTGCCTCCTGCAATCCTGACCATTCTGTGTGGTGGGAGGGCAAGGATCACAAGACAATAAACTTTTAAAACTGCAAATTTCTCCATAAACAAGAAACACGTTTACTCACTTTTTCATTGTAGATGTCCCCAAGCAAAGTACTCGCTCTCACAATATCTAGGCTTTGAAAACGGTTTCTTGCAATGTTAACAACTTTTTCCAAGTATTTAATTGCTTCTGTTGTCTCTCCTTGGCTAAAATAAATAAAACAGGAAATGACTGGGGGATCATCTCACTTAGTGTCACAGTGAAGAGAAGATATTTTGTGTCTTTGTTGTAGAAAATGCAAGATGGTTATCAGGTTAATGAGATTTAAAGTGTAAGTACCAAACTGATAAATATATGGTTTTTGTTGTTGTTGTTGGAGTACACAGAAAGCTAAACCAGAAATTTTTAAATCCTCATGCATTGTTGATGGAAATGTGAAACTGTGATGGAAACGTGCAGCTGCTTTGGAGGTTCCTCAAAAAACGTTAACATAGAGTTATCATATGATCCAGAAGTTTCACTCCAAAATATATGCTTAAAAGAAACATAGACATGTCCACACACAAACTCATACATGAATGGTCATAGCAGCATTATTCTTAGTAGCCAAGGGATGGAAACAACCAAATTGGCAATCAAAATGGATGAATGAGTAAACAAAAGGTGGTGTATCCATACAGTGGAGTATTATTCAATCTTAAAGAGGAATGAAGTAGTAATACACTTTAGAACATGGATGAAACTTCAAAACACACTAAGTGAAAGATACCAGTCACAAAAGTTCACATACTATGTGGTTCCATTCATGTCAAGAAAAGGCAAATCCATGAGACAAAGTGGGTTAGTGGTTACCAGAGGCCGAGGAGTGACTGATAAAGAGTACAAGGATTCTTTTTAGGATGATTACAATTAGGTAGTGGTGACGATTGTTCAACTCTGTGAATGCATTAAAAACCACTGAACTGTACATTTTAAAAGGTTAAATTGTATGGTATATGAATTGTGTCGCAATAAAGCTGTTATTATTATTTAAAAAAAAAAACTTTAAAAATTTATAGAAGGTGAATGCTAGGGGTATTCTCACAACTTCCTTAGGCAGTGAAATCTCAGATATCACTGAACTCACATATATAGGTATTATATATCCTTGCAAAATGCTTAGGAACATATTTAACTTCTAGCTGAGTGTTTGGCAGATACTAGACATTTATCTACTTTTGAATGAAGAAATATTTGAAAATTGAGAAGAAAAACAGATAGGCTATGCACATGAAAGTTAAGCATCTGGGTAAGTCATGGGAATCTCAGTCATATGGATACTTAAAGACCATGCTGTAAACTTCTGACTCCTGGATTGTTCAGTAACATCAAAAAATTCCGAGAGCCTAGCAAACGTCCTAAAATATGTTAGTTGCTGGGGAAAAGGGCTCCTGTCCTTGAAGAGTTTGTCAATTTGGAGAGATAGATGTATAAATTCACACATGGGATTAACTGTGATAGGTCTATGAATTGTGGTTTGAAACCTGAAGCATATCCATTTGATGATTCTCATGAAAGCAAATCCAGTGTTTCGTGGGGTGAAATTTGGCCTTAAAAGACAGCCAAAAGGAAATTCAAGCCAAATCTAGTGAATGAAAGGGTGATCTCTAACAGTTTACATAAATTTGAAAAATTGTAATATGCACTGTGGATGACATCTTTGAATTTTCAGCTGTACGAAATGCTTAGTGTGCTCATCCATCCACAGGTCACTTGCTCTATTCCATGTCCGTCCTCTTCCACCCTCCCCCAGGTCTTCCACACACAGCTTGGGACCGTCCTTTGTCCAGATGCCTATCTCTCTCCCATATCAGCAGTCTCAGTCAATGCCTATTCTTTCACTTCCACTATAACTCTCATTTATCCTAGGCCTCTCACAGACACTGAGGTTTCTGCCCACCCAAAGTTGGCTCTTTTCAGTGCTCTTCTCTCCTCCATTAAATGCTCACTGTGGGCAGTTTCCTATACTACTATGGTGTGATCTAATTCCTTACATGCACACGCCTGGCAAATATATATTTCTAGCCCTGATTGTTCTCCTCTGCTTTAAATCCACCTTTCCAATTGCCCAGAAATACTTAGCATGCAAAGGAAAACAGTTACCTCCAAGTGGTTTCATATGTTGTCTAATGATGGGGCAGGTGGCATTTTTGAAATGCTTCTTTCGGGAACTCCTTGGGAGTATACTATTATAAGGCATTCATAAGCAATTTAATGAATTTTGTCCAAAAAATGGGATTACTCATAGTGATTTTATCAACGTGTTTTCCAAATGTGACTCTAAATTATTCTGGCTGTTTCTAAAGACTGAACCTATCTTTCAAACAATGATGTGTGGCTATTGGGGTTATTCAAAAGAATATGTCACAAGCCCAGAAAGCATTTTCAAAGGAGCCTATTTTAAACAGATACTTGAAGGATTAGGGGTATCTTTTTGTATAACCTCCTAAGATTTGAATAACATTCATTTTCATAGATAAATTGTGGTATATTTGTAAAAATAGATTAGATTCTTTTAAAGTCACAGTGTGCTATGGTGGGTATTAGAAAGATCTAGGCTTGAGTCCTAGCTCAGCCTCTTAGTTGAATAACTTTGACCACATTAATGTTATGAAACTGAATAAAATTTTAGTTTCCCCATTTTTAGAATGGTCACAAACTGCCTTGAGATGAGATGAAAACTTGTGTAAATCGTATAGGTGGGCACATAGTAGGGATTCAATAAGTGTTATTATCTCTCAGTGAAATAAACGGTCATCACATTCACACCACTTTATTGTCTACCATGAACTGAGGAGAAAACTCAATTTAGCTAAGCGTTATTTTTGAAAACCTTTCATCATGCAATGAATTAAATATTATAATTTAAACGTATGTTTTGCAAAACAGACAGCTGTATAAAATTCTAGTGACTGCCGGGCTCGGTGGCTCAGCCTGTAATCCCGAGCCTTTGGGAGGCTGAGGTGAGTGAATTGCCCGAGCCCGCGGGTTCGAGACCCGCCTGGGCAGCGAGACCTCATTTCTACAATAAATCAAAAAATCAGCCGGGCGTGGTGGTGCATGCCTGTAATTCCGGCTACTCGGAAGGCTGAGGCAGAAGGATCGCCGGAGCCCAGCAGGCCGAGGCTGCGGTGGCCGGAAGCGGCCACTGCACTCCAGTCTGGGCGACCGAGTGAGACTCCAACTCAAAAAAAAAAAAATTCTAGTGACTATTTTCTAGTGGGCAGGATCAAACAACTAACATTTTTTTGCTTATTTGAGTGTCAGGTACTAGCAAATATAATCTTTTTTTCCCCTTTCTAATGGGTAAAGAATGTTCTACATATACGAAATAAAATGGAATTTTATGTTTCTAAAGTTATGAATATTACTTTTTATGATCCTGTCCTTACTTTTTCATACTAAAATTGTGACTAATATTCTACACTTAAGCATAGGTCAATTCTCCAGAAAAATTATAAATTGAGAAATTTTTCAAATACAGGCATAAAGTATAATTAGAGGTTAACTAATTATTTGAATTTAAATATTTGTTTTGTGAAACAACCAAAAGGTATTGAGAGTGCTCAAGACCATAAAATATTAAATAAAATATACTGCTTAGAACTTTGAGCAAATTTGAGAATTTAAAGAGCTAAAAATGTTCTCTCAAATTGTTAACTTTCCAGGCTCTTTCCTGAACTACAATATTCAAGAAAAAAATGATGAAGAAAGAAAGAAGTAGAGGTTTCTTTGTATATCACTTTAAAACCTTAGGGGAAATTACTATCTAGCTAAGATGGACTCATTAAAGCTTATTTATGTTCATGCTCCTAGAAAGAGAGATATTTTTGATGGACTACATTTCAGATTAGGGTTGGCCTGCTACAGATTGTTCAATGAAAGCATCCACAACCAAACAAAAAAATAAGGTCAATGAACAAGAAATACAAAATGGTATATTTTTAAAAAACTGTTACTTTGTAATTCAAGTTGTTTTTCTACCAAAGGAACGACAGATCTCTAAAACATCTCAAACTATCTGGAACTTGCACTAAGAAATAGTGTTAAAGAAAAGATTCTTTCTATTATAAATCATATGCTCCATTCAATGAATATACAGTTCTATAGCCAGCAAATTTGTTAATGTAGCATCTGAAATATTAACATTATATATTGGTTAAAGGGTCTCTAAATACAAAGGTTAGCAATAGATTTAGAGGCCATTCTTTCTTTGGAAGGGGAAAAAATATCCAATATTTTCTTACAGAAAGGCGACAGATTATATGTATAAGTTAAAGGACAAGGTTAAAATGTTAGACAAATATTAATTCCAGTTTTCTATATGCAGTGCACAGGTGCAACTTGAACCGCATATTATATGGTATAATCATTAAATTCATTCAACCAGGCCTTAGAGAGTTAAAAACATATATTCTGAGGAACAGGACTCCTCGGTCCAAAGAATGAGAATGAAACAGTGCAGAATATTTGTGTATCAAGGTGATTCCAGTTTCCAACTGGGAAAACAGGACTGTTAACACCCACGTCCCCTGACAACTGTCCAATTATGTATATCACACTTGGCCTACTGTTTGCAGTAGAAGTAATCAATAAAGGATGTGGTTGAGTGAACATAGATTTTGGTTGAACCAATGCATGAAAACTTAATCATTTACTCAGAGAGAAGAAATCAAATAGAGCAGAGATGAAACAGCCACTGAGGGGTTTGTTGATTGTGCCACCAACTTTGTGGGCCACAGATGAAAGTAATAAGGCAAATGGGATCAGTGACAGGAGAAAATGTAAAAACCTATTCTTAATTTCATGAATTAATAGATATGTTTTGATGTATTTTTTGGTCATTTTTAGGAAATTTCACATCAAGTCTTCGATATTCCATTTTAAAGAATATATGAAAATTACTAGGGCGTGTCATTTCTCTCAAGCAAGAAGAAATTAATTTTCAGCTATAACAGAAAGGTAATTTTCACACTTGTAACTTTATACTGATTGATTTAAAGATCTCCACTGTGGAAAGTTTTCTAGAAAATAATTTAACTCGAGTTTGCTAGAAAATTTACAATTGGTATGGAATAAACCCATAGGTGGACTAGTTATGATCAACATATCTTGAATACACTTTTGTTTTTGTTTTCTTCTAGATTCTTTTAAAAAGTCAGCCTAGTTATGTTGGAAAGTTGTGAAATTTCTGTAAGTTAACGACTTCAGTAAATGAGGAAAACACACACACACACACACACACACACACACACACACACACACACACCATTGAAAATTGAGGTCCCCTCCACCATATTTACTCAAACTGTCTGTCTTTATAATTACAATATTTACTTGGTAATTTCTCAAATCACTTTCTATTTGTTTTATAGACCACTATTCTGGGTTTTATAGTAGTGTCATAAGGCAATTGTTATCATTCCACAACATTAATTCTTTTATTCACTAGTATTCCAAGTAGAGAGAAAATAACACAATAAACGTTTATTTTCTGTTATGCTGTCTAAGCTCTTACTTAATTGATATTATTTAGATCAAGAGCAAAAATAGCAAAACTTGTTTACCGTTAAAACATTCCTCAATCACTGTAACACCCGGTCTGGGTCCAGCATCACCCAGTGGGCAACTCTGTGTTACTAAATTCTCAGTCTTGAGGGACTTTGGTGTGTTTTTCCATTGAGAGGCTCAGTATAAATTCTTATAACTATTTTAGAAGCTTCCAGCCTTTCATGCATGCTCAGCTGATGGTCTAGACACACTTATCCTAGACATGGCTACTCTCTTCCATTTCCTTTAGGAGATAAAATATGTTTATAGAGATAGGGCTACCATTAGTGAAACCTGTACAATTGCACAGGTTAGGAAAAAAAGATTTAGAGGTGATGCTAAGCTTCATATGCAACTTCATTTATTTCTTAGCTGCCATCACCATAATTTCCTCTATTTTGCCTGTGCTCTGTGTCTTGCATGTCACTGCTAATGTGAGAAGGACAGTTTAGGACTATGAAAGGGAGGGTACACATATGTGTGTAGGTGGTTGTGTGCACATGTGAGCCTGTGTATGCGTGCAAACACTTCAAACGAATTTTTCTAAAAATGACCACAAAATATAAATCAAAGCATTTGTACTATTAGTGATCTTGATTTAATAAAGTTTCTCAGGTAGCCAGTGTGTTGTTGTCTACTTGTGTAGAATTTTAGGCTTGAAACATCTGCCTGGTAATAGATCACACTCTTAAGTTATTTTGCACAGGTGTTGAAAGAATGTGCCGGGATTAACGATCCCCTAAGTGCTTATCTGTGACCACCAGCAATGCTGGAAAATGGCACGTGTGGAGGGGAAAGCTTGTTGTGGCCTTGGGACACTTTTCTCCTATGACCTCAGAAGAGGTATCCCCTGTACTCTCTAGTGCATTTTACAGCATTATAAAATTCAGACTCCATAGCTATCGTACAAATCATTGGCAGCTTTAGTAGATGGGAATTCTTATAGGTGGAATTAATTTCATTTGGTATGAAAGGGAAATAGGATAAATCTTCTTGCTCCATTATATGTCTGCATTAAGACAGGTTGCTAGACTTGTGAGGGTGTTGGAACAAAATCGTCCCCATTCCTAACCAAAATAAATTCAATATCATAATATATATTTGTATCTTCTCCCACTCCTAAATCCCAAGTAATACTTAAGTAGCCAAATTAAAACATTATATCACCTGTTGTTGTCAAAATTGCTCAGATAATTATTCAATTCTCCACTTAGCTTTGACTTTACAGACAAGGGATTCAAATCCTGGGGCAGAGGCTAAAATATTACAGATGAGACACAAGGTTAACAGGTGAGAATTATTTGAAGATAACCTCATGTCTGCAAAACCTTCAAAAATAGTTATAAAGAATATCAGTAACCAAAGGAGGCACTCCAATACTTGTCCTGTGACATAGTAAGTGCTTGGTAGATGTTTACCAAAATACTTTTCCCTGGAGTTTTATCTCTTTAGTTATGTTGGGACACAATGGAAATGTCATTTTGTACAAATTATTTTGTAAACATGTTTAGGGATACATTTATGTAACTGGCTTAGGCCAAGTTTGCCACTACAAAGCAATGCAAAGAGTCCAATCACTTTCTACTGACTTTGGGCAATGGTACCAGCAGTCAAGTAATTTAATAATCAAATGAAACAAAAAAAAAAGAGCACAGAGTTGGTTCGTGCCAAATAGACATTAAGTTGAATTCTTTTTTTTTTTTGAGTTGGAGTCTCACTCTGTCACCCAGACTGGAGTGCAGTGGCCGCTCCTGGCCACCGCAGCCTCGACCTGCTGGGCTCCGGCGAACCTTCCTCCTCAGCCTTCCAAGTAGCTGGAATTACAGGCATGCGCTACCACGCCCAGCTGATTTTTTGATTTATTGTAGAGATGAGGTCTCGCTGCCCAGGCGGGTCTCGAACCCGCGGGCTCAGGCAGTCCACTCACCTCAGCCTCCCAAAGGTGCGGGATTACAGGCTGAGCCACCGAGCCTGGCTAGGCTCCATTTTTAATGATTCCCTACTTTAACTGATTTTTTGGTTAACTGAACTATTACTAGCTCTGATCACATAGACCAGGAGGGCTCTACAGTATAATATTCTGGCCTCAGTGCTGGTTCTTTGTTTTTGTTAGCTTGTTTGATTCTACAAACCTGTGAGAATTACCCATTTTGCAGCAAGGCAACTGAAGCCCAGGGCATTCGGTTTCCTACAACCAGGAGGTGGCAGGCCTGGGATTCCAAGTCCCATGTCCATAATGCTGGACTGGAGCA